>NW_018165201.1:4929673-4969138 GCF_001263595.1 Phalaenopsis equestris | reverse complement strand
GAAAATCTCTAAGAAAAAAAAAACTGTCATTTTCTTTTCTCACTTCTTTAATTTTCTGGTGCTTGAATTGGTTTCTTCTTGTTGTTGGAGGAGAAATTGAAGTTGGGGAGTGTCTTTAAAGTTCCTGTGTTACTTGCTTTTGCTTCAAGGAGGTATCTTTTCCCCCTTTGTGTCTTGCCCTGTTTTCGGTTTTGCTCTCTGCCGAGTCTCTGTTAGCTTGGTGCAATGGATAATGTGGCATGTTAGCTTAGTGTTGCACTTATATTTTTGAAAGGCATGTTACTCCAGCATCTAGAGATGGAAGTATGAGCATGTTCTAGGGATTGGACTTGATTACTTGCTTAAAATGGTGGAAATATAGCATGATATAAGTATTCCTCTTTTCTCTACTTGCTTGAGATGAAATTATGGCATATTTCTATTATTGTGAATAAGAAGGTTGAAACATGGCTTTGAGACAATGTTAGCTCCTCTTGCAAGCATGTTGTGATATGTATTATGAGGCTTTTCATCCATTCTTACTTAGCATGAGATATTGGAGAGTTTATTTGGCCTTTCATGCATATTTGGGGGCTCGGCTTTGGTTTCTTATGGCTCTTCCTTGCTTGAAATACATGTTGTAGGAGGATTTATTTAATTCGACAAATCTTGTAACTTATTTTGGTGGTTGGGTTTAACACCTCACGAGGCATCACTTTGTTTAAACTTTTATTGGAAGTTGTTTCATGTTTGGAATATTTAAGTTGGGGGCCTAAACATGCTCTCTATATTGTTGCTTTTGTTTAAGACATATGTTGGCTCTATATCTTGATGTCTCAAAAGGCATGGTGACTACTCTTTGGTTCTAAATGGAGCGGTTTCACCTTGAAGTATCCGGAAATTTAATTTCTGTTAAAGCCTGAGTTTATATCGATGCTTGGGTCTTGTTTTAGCCCTGCTAGGCTCGGTTTTGGCTTGATTTGGGAGCTCGATTTGTTTGTCTTAGCTCCTACCTGAGAGTCTGTTGTGGTGTTCATTCCTACCCCTGCTCAATAGCTGTGGAAAGGTTCGGTTCTATTTGCTTTGGACCCTGCTGGGCTCGGTTTTGGCCTTGCTGAGCTCGATTTTGACTTGGGTTGACTCAGTTTTGGCATTTTATGACCATATTTGGCTTAAAAGCACATGATGTGGAGGAACTTATTTTGATTTGGAAAAGTTCCATAACTATCCTCATCCGAAATATATAGTGGCATTGCATTTTTATGTCTTGAAGGCATGGAAGTGTTTTCTACCCTTTTGTTGTGGCTTGAGTTTGAACCTTAGCTGCGGTTCGATTTTATTTTGTTTGAGGGTTCGGTTTGCTTGCCTTAGCTTCTACCCGAGAATTGGCTTAGGTTTTGATTTTTGTTAGTTTTAGCTCCTAAACGAGAGCATGTTTTGGCGTACTGTGTTGTCCTTATTCGAGAACGGTCAGCTGGTTTTGATGGATTGGTTTGGAAGTTTATAAGGCTGCAGTTTTTTTTTTTTTATATTTGCTTGGTTCCTAGCCGTGGGTTTGTGATGTGGTTGAGTTAGTCTCCCCCTTTGGTCCTACCCGTGAGCCTGTTGGGTGGGTTATTTGGAGTCTTTTGGCTCTTTCTTGTTGTACTTAATTAGCTTATATTTTGTTGATGAATCAAATTTGCCATCCCAAAAATTATAATCATTGTAGTTATCCTCTTATGTATGACAAGGGAGCATAGCAGTCACTGGCGGTTCTTTTGGTTGCCTCGGTCGTGAGCCTTAATAGCTCCCCTTTTCCTTTTTGGTTGCCTTAGCCGTGAGCCTTACTTGTCGTTCCTTGGGTTGCCTTTGGTCATGGGCCTTAGCAGCTATCCCTTGCTGCCCTTAGTCGTGAGCCTTAGTAGTTGCCTCCCTTGTGGGTTGCCTTAGCTTACATGCTGTTTATCTCTTTGTATTGACCCCGACCGTGAGCATTTATTTGGTTATATGAGAAGATTTTATACTTATTTGATATATGAGGCTATTGATTAATTTGAAAGTTGGAAGATCCTGATTTTTGTATGGGTTTGGAAATATTAGTGGTGGTTTCCCCGAAGTCACTTTCCTTTTACTCGATTTATGAAGTTTGGGAGATTTCCAAATTTTATCTTGGGAGAATGTTTGGCTGAGACAAATTGATTTCATAAAAAATATTTTTGGGGTTTGGATACCAGCGTTAGAGGGTCATTTTGACTTGGGTTGATCCGCTTATGAAAACGTGAGAAAATGATATCCTTTCGGATGGATTCAAGGATATTCGAGCTTTCCTTTTCAGGTTTTTTCGTCATAAGTTTTGAGAGTTGATTCATCATTCGTTCTTTTCGATGTTTCGTTCTTTTCGATGTTTTAGTCGATGTTTTAGGCGAATCAGTCCCTCCTCTCTCTCACCCCATTTTTGTTACTTTTTTCCTTGCTTCTTGGTTCGATTTTTTTTGCTTATGTCTGATATATAAGTGTCCACGTATAATCTTTTGCTATACGTGAAACCATTAAGCAATGTCGCAAGTAGGTCAGTTTTGTTTTGGGGCTTAGGGCTAGAGCATAATGATATGTCATCCTATGACATCGGGATCCGATTCAGGAACCCAATGAGCTGTAGGATGACAATATCATTCACCGACACAATACTGGAGGGAGTTAACCCGAACCTTCTTAGGTTGTTGGTAGACTTATGTCCGACAGCGCGATCGACTCGTGGACAACTACTTTTCAAAATTGATAAAAATAAATTTGATAAGAATAGATACACCTTTCTCTAAAACAAAAATACACTTTTCGCTACAAACAAAATTGATACAGCCCACTTTTTTGCATGTTTGAAGTCTATGTGCATGTTGAAAATATAAATTTTAAATACATTTTAAACATCGATTGTCCACCTGTTGATCACCTGTTTAGGCTGAGAAGTACCCTCCTGAGTTAGGTTCGATAGAACACCCTTCTAGTTGAGTGGCGGGTTTTATACATCTGAGTCACTGAGTAGCCTTCGACGACCCTCAAGTACTAATATATAGTTGAGCCTAGCCCCGACCCGAGTGTTTGCGGTCCCCTCTTTTCGGACTTTTTCATATGTATTATCGATTTTTTTTGGATAAAGCACTCGTGCTTTATTTTCGGGATTTTCCCGTGTTTTCTACGATTTTAATCGATTTGTCGATTCGCTGATTTCCTGGCATTTCTCCTGTCGTGAGTCTTTCGATGATCTTTCTCGAGATTTCTGGACAACGTTTTTTTGTTTTCGTTTGTGCAAAAAATCAGCCATTTACAAACTTCTGTGCCCTTCTCCACTTTGTTGTTTGTACCTGTTACATCAATTACACCTAAAGAACAGCGGATCTCCCAGATATACAGGTTTGTTATATGCTGTTAACATGTTACTTTCTTGCAAATCACCTACCTGCTGTATTCTTTTTACTTTTCCTTTACACTGCATTTTGTACTGCTTTCTTTACTGCATACTTTATTGTTTGTCCTTTGCTACATACCCTACTGTTATGCTATACATTATACAATTTCAACATGTTATCTATAAAATATTTGAAGAACTACAACCATAAAGCAGCTGGATTTGATATTATAATCTGACACCCTAGAGAACTCAAACTCGTCACGACAAGCTGGGTAGCACGGTCATCTTCAACAGCAAAACATGTCTACCCCAGCTAAACCATTTCCTTTCTTAGAATTAAACAACAAAGCCATAGTATTTTGAGGTTGTTTGCTTATGCAACGTAAATCCTCACCTCATCTTTAGGCCTTTGTACAACCATATTGTATAATATAAGCCCCAAATTTGTCTTAGGATTCTGAGGTTGTCGTCCGTCATGACCTAAATTCTCACATCTTCCAGGCTATTTGTGTGATCGTTTCACACGAATATAAGCCCTACATAAATAAAATTGGCAGGATGAAACACTTGAATTTTTTTCCTCGAAACTGAAGCCAAACCATAGGGTAGACTGGGAAGTCACCGAGGATCTCCTCTGGATCTGTGGCATCCTCTAATTCTTCTTTCTTTGGATTCTGTAATAAATGTTCCAAACTTGAGTCATTCCTCTTTCACACATCTTTGTCAGATTTCGTTAGAAAATCTCATCCTTTTGAAATCCTTGAAGATAATTTTTCATGATTTTTATCAAGAGTATTCTTAAGTGATTTCGGTCATTTAAGATATAATTAACTATAGGGATTTGTCCTTATATAAAGTTTTTCCGAACACAGCTTAAAATAAACCTTATTTAATTTTTCATATTAAATAGAGGAATTTGTCGGCAAATAAAACGGTTTCGCAGACCAAACGAAAGTCATGTATTTCTTAGTTTATTTGATCGAGTCTCATCCTCAAGTCTTGTGTTTATTCCTCGGGATAGATACAGGATTTGAGGCAAAGCGCTCTTTTATTTAAACTATGAAAAATATGGGGTCAGTTTGTTTGATTTTCATATGGGGTCAGTTTGATTTTCATATTTGATTTTAAACTTAAATTTATATGTAAATTAAAGCGTCCTTCTGAAACGGACGACGGGATTTCGATTCCGGTGACCGACAGCTTCCTACGGGCAACTCCCCCAAACCCCCACTTTCTATCGCCGACAGGGGTCACAGCAGCAAGCAAGATGATTGGAAAGAGGGGAGGCGTCAGGTAGTAGACCTGGAGGGATTTGTGGCAGTAGGGGATGGGGGTAAGATGGAGTTGCAGCTGGGAAAGTAGCAAGATACGGGACTTAGCAGGATGGACAGCAAGCTTTGTTGTAAGCGGAGGTGGGGCTACAGCAAGAGTAGTTGGCGGCAAGGGGTTAGGGTGGAGGTGGAAGTTGGAGAGGATAATCACCACCAGAGGAAAGGGATACAGTCAGAGCACCACCCTTCCTGTCGGATACAACCCTAGACAGGGAAAACAGGACGTCGGCGGCTGTTCTCTTGGAACTGAAATCGGAAATAACATAAACCTAAACCCTAAGACACAAAACATTCATATAAATACTAGTAGATATGTAGAAGAGGTGGGGCCCCTCGCCAGACCAGTTCAGTAAGGGAGGAAAACCTCCGTGTCATTCTCCAGGGGTTGGGGGAGCTTCAAATTCATTCCTCGAAGCTCCTGGTTGTATATTGCTAGTGATTGATCTGCAGTAAACTTCTAGGCCAGCTTATCTTCAACTGTCATCCTAGTAGGACCTGGATCTCACTGTCAACTACACTGCCTCCCAAAACACCAGAGGAGTTTGATCCACCTGCGAGCTTACATCCATATCGGTCCACTCCCTTGGGACTACGTGCCCCGTATGTTTTGTTGAACTTTCCCAAAGTAACCCCTAGTCGGCTCAATCTGATGTGCGGTGAGAATAATCCGTACCTTCCTGCACGGTTTCAATTGCCCTGGTTTAAGTGTTTTCGTTCCAAATCATATTCTGATAGAATGAGTACTCATCCACCTTTGGCATACCATGAGATGGAACTTTAGATAGAAGAGAATTCTCACAAATCAGGTATCAACTCATCCCCATCGTAAACTGCTTCTTCCACTTCTCTTATTTGACTGAGTACAACTGATAATCTAGTATGTGAGATTTCAATTCCTGGGTGACATCTGTGGTAGGCTACCCCACTCTCACTATCACTCACTCAGGATATACCTCTTCTTCACTGGTAGGACCTGGATCTCATTGAAGAATTGTCGTCTCTATCAAGCTCCTCAGGCTCATTACAAAGTTGTGGTTCATCCCTCTTGTATGGACATATGATGATGTGTCAAGCGCTAAAATGAAAATAACCTGTGAATAACTCCACATAATATTCTCGACATGGCACAAAATGACCCCACTTCTGTCAGGCTTGACCTCCCTTCATAAGGGAAACTCAGGAATGTGTATATACATCTGAATATTTTGAATTTATCTTATCTATGGTGGGCCTGGATCTGATGTCGGCTCCTCAAACTCATAACCCTTGTACACATCTAAGGTCAGTCTTGATGATGTTCCTCTCAATGTCTTCAACATGCTAGCTCGATGCACCGTAAAGTTGTACTCTGTCAGAATGTCTATTACTTTAGAGTTACTAGCTTCTAGAATAGCTATTGTCACCTTAGTTGGAATCTCTATCTAGGGCTCCACTGGAATTGATGGTGTCTCTTCCTCGTTGGTTGAAAATTGAGAATTCTCTTTGAAATATGCATCTTCTTCCGGATCAACTGTGTCATTGCCCATTTTTTCAACAACGCTCTGCTCAATGAAACAGATAACTCCTTTAGTTATGCATTTTGATTCCACATGCACAAATCCATGGCACTTGCAACACTCTATGGTCATGACAAATTTAGGGAGTGGATTGGTCCTACCTGTTCTCCACTCTGAATTAGTTTTTCCTTTGACGGAGTCCTCTTGGATGTACTGATGAATGTATTCGAACTGCAAGATCCTGAGATTGAAATATGTCTGTAAGATGTGGGGGTTGCTCAGTACTGTGATCTCTCTACTTCTGAAGCTAGAGTCAACACCCTTTATCTATAGTAAGCTGATAGGAAACGACACTATGTCTCCCACTTCATTTTCAGATTTCTTATTCTCTCCTTCAACTCTCTCGATCACGGTCGAGGGTAATCTCCCATCGAATTTCATCCTCAATGTCTACAAGCCTTCACAGAAGTTGACGGATCTCTCGCCGTATCTCCTCTTGGGCAGGCTCGGGCATGTATCTCCTTAGTGGCATGGCGAGGGTTTAGAGTTGGGAGGTGAAAGATAGTATGTGAAACTAATTGAATGGGGCTTGCTGATTTTAAAAATCAGCAAAGCGAATTTGGGATTTGGGCGGATGCTAGAAAATTCTAGGACATGACTAAGGTTAGGTTAGTTTTGATACCAAATGATATGGGAATTAACCCAAATCACAATAAAAACACAAATATTATTGTTGAAATTTAATAGGGTTACAAACATAGACACATGACAATAGGTAATAATAACACATGCTTAAATGACATCCTAGAGTGAGAATGAAATCGGTAGGTTGCGGCGGGACAATAGATGAGAGGGGGTGGTTGGAAAGTGGCGTTAGCAGGGAGGGAATCTAAATGGTTATGGGGCGCAGGCAGGGTGGCAGAGGGTCTCTGCAGAAGAAGCCAAGAGATTTGGGTCTCGGCAACAAACGGAAGACAGTAGGTAGTAGGTCTAGACGGACTTGCGGCAGCAAGGGAAGGTGCAGGAGGTAGTTGCGGCTGGTCTAGGATGAGTTGGAGGGAGTTGTGACTGATCTAGAGGGAATTGTGGTCGGGGAAGTAGCAAGATACGAGACTTAGCAGGATGCACAACAGGCTTGTTGTAGGAGGAGGTGGGGTTGAAAGTGCAGTTAGCAACAAAGAGGTAGGGTAGAGGAGGAAGACGAAGTGGATAATCACCATCGGGGGAAAGGAATACAGCCAAAGCACCACCCTACCCGTAAAATATAACACAAGCAGAGAAAACAGGATGTCGACGTCTGCCTTCTCAGAACTGAAATTAGAAATAACATAAAACTAAATCCTAAAGCACAAAACATTCATAAAAATACTAGTAGATATGTAGAAGAGGTGGGGCCCCCTCCTATTGAGCGGCAATTCCAAGACAAAGGTAAGGCTGACCTTTTCCTCTCTCAACTGAACCGGTTCAGGCCACCAGGCTCGATCTATATTACAGAAAGACAAGACACGGTGAATTTTATTTGAAGACGTCATTTGGTTTAAATAGTTGACACAAATTGTTTAGCCTGAAAATAGTATCAAGGAAACTTCAGACATTTACAAAATACACAATGCGTGGCTGGAGAGAAAACTTATTAAATTTATACTTAAATTACTTATCACGCTACGTAGTGCTAAATAAAATGTAGTGCATGTAGAATGGCTGGCATTATTAGCTTTTTTGTAGTAGGACATTTCAATAGGATGAATTTCACATTATTTTTATAAATATCTATTAAGAAAATATCTAAAATGATCTTGTGCCTACTTGCATTAGCCAATTTAATCTCAGGCTATCATCGTCTCCAATTTAGCCTCTCAGCCACATAAAATTGATCCCAGATGATCCCTTTATTGAAATAAGTATTAATTGAAAGAAAGAAAGGGAAAAGTTGGCACAGAATTGGTGGGAGAAGGCTATTTCAAGAAACATTAAAATTTACGATTACTATTCTTATACCAAGAGAATCCATCTATGAAACACTAAACAACATGGAACACAAGATGACAAAGTAAGGATGAATTAGGTACCAAATTTGAAGGAATTGAAACCATGGATTGGCATCGCGGGAGAAAACATTATATCCTTTTATGTGTATCTATCAAAATTATAGCTATTTTTGGCAAGTCAAAAAACTAGAGCATGCCATTAAACCCAGGTGATATCCTCTTAATAAACAAAATCTCAAAACACCTTTCCATTTTAATCATCAAACATTAACCATAGAAATTATAAAGGACAGAAAAATCATTCCACACTATACTACAAATTATCTTCAAATTGAAACTAAGAAATTTTTCACAAGACCTCAATTCACATGCAACCATTCTCCTGATATCCTTATAGGCAAACATAATAAATATGTAAGCACTGTTACTCAGATAAATAATAAATGTGTAGTGAAAAGCTATTGGACATACTTTTAGCTAATGTATTATGAAGAATATAGATGCAAGCGACAAAATTCACTGGAAATATCTTAAGTTAATGTAACATCAAGCAAGGAACAGAGTTATATGTATACTTCAAGTTTAAAATGTCAATATCTTCTCTATAAACAAAATCCAGTGTTAAAAAATAAGAATTTAAAAAAAAAAACTAAATCCAGTGTTAAAAAATAAGAATTTAAAAAAAACAAACTAAATCCAGTGTTATTCTTCTTAATAAACCGCCTTTCATGAACGAGGAAAGCATAAAATCAAACACAAATCCATGAAGGCAACCTAATGATTGATGGAGCAAGGAGAATTTTCATCTCCGCGACACTCATTGTACATGATTAGAATCTAAAAACTAGAGAAAAAGAGAATATTTGGAACAAAAAAAAATTTCGCGTGTCATGTGGCTATATAGGAATTTCGAGTTTCAAGTAGTGGAGACTCCTTTCCTTTTTCTTTTTCTCATGTCATGTGGCTACATAGGAATTTCGAGTGCCAAGTAATGGAGACTCCTTTCCTTTTTCTCTTTCTTTACACATTTTTAGGTTTTGATACGGGAGTTAACCCAAAAAAAAGGGAAAAAACTAACCAAAAAAAAAGGGAAAAAACAAATATTATTACCGAAAATAAATAGGCGGTTACAATCAACACACTTCAAAGGGAAAATATAACAAAACGACACAAGCATACTCCACTAAAGTGTATCCCAAGAGTGGTGAAGGTCGGCTAAGTGGATCAGAATGGTCGGAGGGTGTAGCAACAACAAATAAATGCTGGTGACAGTAAGCGTAGTGCGGGGCTAGAGAGCTAGCCGGCTGGCAAAAGAAAGGAACCAGTTTGCCGATTCTCTAAAGCCCCTGTCCATCTCCCAGCTAGACCAAGCGGTTATTTGGGAAGGGTGGCGCTTCCGCCAGAACTTCCCCCCTTCCTTTCTTGTCTCTTTCCTTATGGGAGTCTTTTTAATTGTTGCTTGAATGAATTATGGCATGTATTGTTGCGTTGTTGTTTTAGATTTGGAGCCTCCTTCTCCCTTGTTAGGGTTCTCTCCAACGATGGGTGGTGCTTCAGTTGCATTGTGCTTCGAGGTGGTGTTATATCATCTCTTATCTTCTTCCCTACCGTTTCCCCTTAACCTTCCTTAGTCGTTGACCACTCCATCTCCTTCCAACTGCTCTGCCACCCCCTTCAACTGCTGTAAGCCTGCTGCCCAACCCTCCAATTCACATCCCAGC
Source organism: Phalaenopsis equestris (assembly GCF_001263595.1). Lineage (NCBI taxonomy): Eukaryota > Viridiplantae > Streptophyta > Magnoliopsida > Asparagales > Orchidaceae > Phalaenopsis > Phalaenopsis equestris. The sequence continues at coordinate 4,959,232 of NW_018165201.1, read as the reverse complement.
AACCAGTTCTCTTTCCCCAGCAGCCGCCATTGCTGTCCAGCCGTCCACCACCCTCCTACATCCAACCAGCCCTCTACAGCAGTTTTCCTTGTTGACTGGCTCGTCCCTCCACCATCCAGCACCCTTCCCATTCCTTCCCTGCAGCTTTCCTTGTTGCCACACACTTCCAACCCTCAAACCAGCCATTAGCCCTCTCTCTAACCTACCCTACAGCCCTCAACCCTTCCCTTTCCCCTTGCCGCTTTGCAAGCGCCATCACTGCCCTTGGATCTTTGTTTCCAGCCATAGCAGGAGGTGGTTGTTATTGTATCATGTTTCTTTTTTGAGTTGTCTATAACCCTAATTCAGTTGCTAGTAAAAATTTGTTTTCATTTAAGCTGATTCATGAACTAGTTCTGGCATTATTTGATATCAAAACGAGCCTAACCCTAGTCATACCCTAGTGTTTCCTAGCATCTGCCATAAACCAAAAATTATCTTTCCTACAACCAAACACCCTTCCCACTTCCACAAATCCCAAACCTTAACCATGCCATCAAAAAGATAAAGCGAGAGCTTTGCCTCCTTCAACAAAGGATTGTAGATATTGAAGAGATGACCCAGCGGGAGGTTACCCTCGACCGAGATTTGAAGGGAAGAAAGAGAGGAGGATTTGAATCACTTCCATTGGAAGAATTACAGCAATGAAGAAGATAGGCCACGGCGTTTCGAAATCCAGTATCAGGGAGTCCTAGAGAAGAGTATTTGAAACCCTTCCATAAGGAGAATTTCAGAGAGGAGATCATTTGAAGGGCATAGCAACTTCGTTAACAAAGTGTGCTAGAGTTTGATGGAGGTATGGGTCCAGAAGATTTTATTGATTAGCCGCAATTTGTTTAACGAATCTTTGAGTATAAGGATGTGTCAAAGGATAAGAGGGTCAAATTAGCTGATACCAAGTTGAAAAATGTCTTTTTGGGAGAACATACAGAGAGAAAGGAAAAGGGAAGACAGTGATAAAATTACCAGGTAAGAGAAGATGAAGAAAACGATGACGGAAGAAAGAGGGAAACGGCTAGGAGGATGGCGGCTGCAAGAAAACAACAACCAGATGATGTCCTATGCGGCGGATGCAATAATGAAATGCGACCGAGAGCACACGAGGAGGATGTGAAAGGGGATAGAGAAGATAAATACCCCATCGAGAGAAGGATGCAACCAGAGCAACGCCCAAACAATTGGATGAAACCCTCAAAGGGAGAAAACTGGCGTTGGCGACTATTCTAGATAACTAACTTTTAAACCCTAATACAACACATATATAGAAAATGACTAAACAATAATGAAGGATAATAGTAAAGAAAGCATAAGAAAAAAAATGAGGTTATTTAAATGCCTCTACCACAAAATTTATTCACGAGGCGTCGTAGCAACTATAGTACTACAAAAATTTTAATCGGTAAGCTCCCGCGTCAATGTCCCGTGGTCAGGGGGAACTTCGACCTCATCCGTCAAAGCTTCTGACTCCTTATTATATGACGTCTGGTCAGCCACATTGAAGGTGGTGAAAGCATTGTAATCTCTTGGTAAGTCACTCCTATTGACGTTGGCATTCCAAAAACACATCTTGATATAATAGATAACCATCCTGTTTTGATACAATCATAATTGGAACTGTGTGGTTGGGTATCCTCAAGAACCAAGCCTCGAGTCGTTAAATCTGTAATTGGTTTCTTCCACTCTTTCTACTCGTCTAAATGTATCTGATAAACAAGAATGTAAGAATGAATCAACTTCGGGACGAAATCTATAGCAGATTGGACCACACTAAAGTATAAAAACTTAGGAGAAGCCTCTTGTCCTTCTTCTCTGAAAGGACCTAGATCCTATTGGAGAATTTTCTTCCCCATAAAGCTCCAAAAATAATTTTCAAAGTTGTGGTTCATCCTTCCTGTCTTGACATATGATGGTGGGTACACTGCTTAACCGGATCTAGTATTTGAATAACTCAATATAATTTTCCAGACGTGGCACACAAGTGCCTCATTCTTGGCATGATGGACCTCCTTCAATAAGGGCAACTTGGGAAGGAGTCTATAGATTTGAAAAGCCTGAATATCTCTTATCTGAGGTTGTCAAGCCTCTGGTGTCGGTTCCCAAACCTAAGACTGTCTTGGACAATCATTATTAATTCAGTTAAAGTCCCTCTCATGGGCTCAACTGGAACTATGTTCAACTTTTTCTCATCAATTGGAAGTTGGTACTCCACCTTTATCTCCTCATCTTCTTCAGTATCTATTGTATCCTTACCCCTTTCTTCAACAGCTCCCTGCTTAGTGAAACAAAACACTTCCTGGATGAGATGAATTTAAGAATGTGGATTGGTGTCCTCTATTCTCCACTCTGAACTAGTCTCCTCAGGCAAGGTCAACCTGGATGTTCCCCTAGGTGCACTCTAGTTATAAGATCCTAGGGTTAAATCCTGCATGTAAGTTGTGGTCCACATGATGACCTCGCATGAATCCATGTGGCCATCACAATATGGTAGATCCACCTTTATTTTAAAATTCTGACTTCTCAAATACTTCAGGTCACCTCTTCGACGTAAAGGTTCATCCCTGGAATCCAAATGATGGAAGAGGTTCACTATATCACTTTGATCTAGCAAGTCACCGTTGTGACTACGAGTAACCCATCTGGATTACCTCTTGAAGATGGTAAGCCTCGATTGTTGTTGGCGCATATCCTCCTTATAAATCTCCTAGACAGCTCTGTGGATTTCTCATAAGCGGCATCGTGTCATTTCCTCTCGATCAAGCTTTTGGCGATTACCTACTTGGTGGCATGGCTAGGTTGTGGGTGTGGGCGAGTGGGAGGAGGCGAAAAAATTGAGTTAGGTATGCTGATTTTAAAAAATCAGCAAGGAGAAATTAGGGTTAGGTCGAAAATTTGTCTACGATTTGGTGATTTGGGAATAGGAAAGAAAATTTTGGGTGGAGATGGCTTCGGTAGGGACAGAAGATAGAAAATCCTAAGATATGACTGGGGTTAGACTAGCTTTGATACCAAATGATATCAGAGTTAACCTAAACAATAATAGGAAAAAAATAAATATTATTACCCAAAACAAACAAGAAGTTATAATTAACTTGAAAGTGAAAATACAACAGGACACGGAAACACCGTTAAAGTGTATCTCAAGGATGGTAGAGGTGGGCTCAGTGGATGAGTGGATCAAAATGGTTGGCGTGGCGGCAGCAAAGAAATGCTAGTGGCAACGAGGGGGAGGTGTGAAACTGCAGAGACAGCAAATATGGTTGTTGTCCTGGATGGTGGCTGCGAGTTGGGGTGGGTAACGGCGGAACAGCAAGAAGATGTTCATTGGCTATCTTGGATGGCAGCGGCACGGTGGGAGGGCTGGAATAGTAAGGCAAGTGGTGGTTTGGGCGGCACCAATGCAGGAAGGAAGGGGGAGGCGGTTGGGAGGATGGAGGCTGCAGGAAAACAACAACTGGAATGCTGTCCTGGGCTACTGCAGCGATGAAAGGCGATCGGGAGCGACGTGGAGAAGATGCAGAAGGGGATAGGGAAGATTAACCACCTCGAGAGAGGGATATAGTCGGAGCACCACCAAAACATTCAGATACAGCCCTTGAAGAAAGAAAACGAACATTGGCAGCTTTCCTAAACAAAATACACCATAAAACTAACTTCCAAACTCTAATATAACATATATACAAGAAAAAGCTAAAAAGAAATAAAGGATATTAGAAAAGAAAGCATAAGAAAAATTGAATTATTTCGGCGCCTCTCCTGCAACAGCTATTCCCGCAATACGGTAGCAGCTATAATATGGCAACAGCTATTCTCATAAAACTGTAGCAGCTATAGTACCACAGAAATTTTGAGCGGTAAGCTCCCGCATCAAGTTATATTATTTTTTTATAACTATTAACAAATTAAAGACCCACTAATCAAATTAAATTAAATATATATATTTAATTTTTTTTTCTTTTTTCTTTTTTTTGAAAGGGGAGCTGGTGGGTCCTTTTAACTTTATGGAGGTACTGCTAACCAAGCAATCTGAGGTGTTAAGCCTGCTAAAGAAGAGAAGCTACATCAAATTCTTTAAACAAGTGTTTACCTACCGATGGTAGAACTCACAGTCACGTCCGCCCCTGGTTATGGTATACAGGAGATCATAAACTTGAAGAATCATTTTTCTTGGTATCTGCATGAAAAACTAAGTCCTTTAAGTTAGATAATAGATGCTTCGAAATAGTTGTATTATTTACTAATATCCTTCAGTAGAAGCATTAATTTGAAAATTTTGATTGGAACTTAAATCATTATAGACAATTTGGAAGAGTTGCCTTGTCAGAAAATAGATTCACACGAACAAAGGAACAAAACAGATCCATAAAAGCATGTAAGATCAGAGAATTCTGATGGGGCTGCATAAGGAAAAAAACATGGATTAGAAAAGATATACATGAGAAATTCAAATGACTTTGTGAACCTTGATTCTAATAGAACAAACACTTACTAGCAATGTAATCACTGTGCTGCTTAAATTGAGAATAAGACGCAAAGCTTGCTCCCGAAATGCCATCAAGTCAAGTAGAAGCTGAGGATTTTCAGAAAGAAAAAACTATCATCACTTATAATTAAACTGCTTGCACCTTAAAAAACTTTAAAAATAGATGTTGCACAATAGATGTTGCACTAATTCGACTAGATGGAACAAACACAGATCCAAGAGAGCAGTTTACATGTGATTATCTATCATAAAAATCAAGACTAGATAAAGTAACACTTGACGTGTATGTTTACTAGCTTCTAATATTAACAAATTATGAACTAAGATAAGTAAATGATTATTAGTTCTACAACTTATTAATCAGAATAGAATTTGTCAGCCAAGGACCAATTAGTTTTTTTTTTCCTTTAAAGAAACATGAAGCAAGCATGAAATAATCTGGCAATAAAATGTCTGTTGTGAGTTTCTCGATGGTGAATGAAGCTCCTTAACTCACTAGTAGTAGCCTCATGCATTTAAACACACTTCTTTTCAATAACTTTATGGCAAATGAAGATTCATATATGGGTGTCAAATGAAAGCTTTCCAGTTAAAAGTCTGAGTGTGCAAAATTCATCATTACAGCCACAAAAGGCTGAGATTATCTTGCGTCATAAAAGGCTTTGTAACAGCCATTATCTAATCCCGGGAATCCGATAAAGCTATTTTACAAAAAAAAAATACAATTTAATTATTTTTTTCCTCTAATTTTTAGAGGAGGAAATTATTATTCCTATTAAATTTCCTAAGACTCCGTTACAAGATAAATAGCAAAGAAAGGCTACCACATTAAGAAAGCCATAAAATCGTCATGCTAGAAAAAGGAATAGATACTGACAATAGCTAATCCAAATAGTAGAAACCGCTATAAATATAAAATAATAAAAATAGAAGATACCAAAAAAAGGGAAAATGACACCTCCATTCAAGTTAAAGTATAGTTATCTATCATGCCCAACTTACTTACAAAGAACTCAAAACTATGCCTAGAAAGTCCTTTGGTGAAAATCTCTGCGCTATTTGTTGTGTTGTCAGGATGAAGGGCGTGCAAAAAGCCCCAAAATCAATCGTCTCTTTTATGAAGTGTTTATCAATCATGTTCTATGTGATCATGTTACACTGGATTTTCTACAATGCTTATGACAGTTTTATTGTCACAATACAACTTCATTGGCATGCTTATCAGAATCCATTAGCCATAGTTTCATATTTTGTCTCGACACTACTCCTTGTCGCCACAATTTGTTTCTTACTTTGCCATGTAACCAGGTTTTCCCATACATAAGTACAGTACCCAAACGTTTATCTCCTATCAACAACGTGGGAGGATGGTGTTCTGGCAGTATCTCTCTCCCGAAGTGGTGATTATCTTCTCTTATCCCCTTGCGCATCCTCCCACATTGCTCCCGACCACCCCTTTCTCTATTGAAGTCGCCCAGAACAGCCTCCACACCCTTTTTTTTTTTTTTTTTTTCATCCCCCCCCCCCCCGGACTGTTGTTCCAGCCATTCATATCCACTTTTCTTGCCGACTTGTTGTTGTTCCAACCACTCAAAACGCCCCTCTGTCCCCTTAGTTGTTGTTCCAGCCATTCTGAACCACTTCCCAACCACCTAGCCATTGTTCCAGCCCTACCCAATTGTTGTCATTATCCCGGACAGTCGTGCGAAATCAATGTATGCTACATACTTGTTATTTGGAACAAGGAAACTGTTGCCATGATCTTATCTACTAGCCAACCACCTCGTCCACCATCCTGCCACCTTTCGAAGCCCCTAACGGCCACCACCGCCACTAGAGATCAACCCAATTAGCATGTCGTGTGTCATATTGTTGCTATTTTCTATTTTTAGTATGTCTTGTGTCGTTTTTGTTGTTATTTCTATTTTTGTTTTTGTTGTAATTCCCTATTTAAATTCAACAATAATAGTTGATTTTCCTATTGTTGTTTGGGTTAACTCCGATATTAGTTTATCTCCTCGAAGACAACCTCCTTCCACCTTTTTGAAGCATCCTACGTAGTATTACGAATTTCCAAACAAGACAAAAGTGTCGTTAAAACTTGAAAAATGAAAGAGAAATTTTTCTATGACACATAATGAGACAATGGATGTTGGGTTCAAGACCTCACCCCATTACAAGCTGCAATGAGATGTCCGGAATCATTAGATTTAGGATTAGGGCTAGGCTCGGGTTCAGGACTAGAAAACTTAGAACTTGAAGATAAAATTTATTGACCATGACATAAGGCTCAGTGAGGACACTACCTGGATTATTCATAGATTATGGGCGATGCAAAGAATTCACAAACTCTTTCTTTTGAGTTGTCCTTTGTCGCAAAATGATACCAATATCGTAGTACTTTTTCTTGATTCCTCTTTGTTAGTTATTATGGAATTACGAACAAAATGATATAGCACTATAGGAAGATCTGAATCTTCTTCAATATCTAAAAAACTCGACGCACTTTCTCTTGACACAATATAGTTTAAATCCTCCGGTTAAACAATCCATGTTGGAAAGTTTATTTTGTGAGCCTTCGATTCCTATAAACCCAGTAGTCGAATTTTTATTTTGTCCATCCTCCCTTTGAAGATGATATGAAAAAAGGGTTCTAATTGAAAAAAAGTGACATTCATGAAAGCAAATATTTTTTTTATAAATATGATCAAAACATTTATACCCTTTTGGGTGGGAGCATAACTACAAAACATACAATTTATGGTTAGGGTTCAAATTTTTTCTTGATTATAACTATGAATGTGAACAAATGCAGTAAACCCAAATATGCTTAAAGGCAAACAATAAGAAAGCCGGTTTGCTAGGTAAACTTTATGAGAGACATCAAAAAGTGTTATAAAGTTCAAAATTTTATTTATAACGTGTTTTATTAATGAGAAATGTACCACTAAAAACAGCTTCCCCTCAAAGATAATTTGACGCAAGATTTGTAAATAGTAATGGCCAAGCTACTTCTAATAAGGGTTTGTTTTCTTGTTAAATCACACTATTTTATTGTAGAGTGTCGACACAAGAGCTTTGATAAATTATTCCTTATTAGGAAATAAAATTAACCAAAAATATTTTCAAAGTACTCTCGGTTATTATTACTCTGTAATATTTGAATAATTTTTTAAAATTGTATTTGTAGCATGGCCAAAAATTTTTAAAACACAATCACTTCAAAATTTTCTTTCATTAAAAACACCAAATTTAACCTTGTGTCATCATAAGAAAAGGTAACAAAAAATTTTTTGTGTAAAATTTTTACAAAACTCCCAAAGAATCAGAGTAAAATGTGTAAGCTTGTAAATATGGGAAGAAAAAATAGCACAACGATGTTTGGCAAATTGACAAAGTTCACATTGGAAAGAAGATATTTTAATTTTAAAACAAACTGAGAAGTAAGAATTTTAAATATTGCAAACTAAGATGTTTTAGCCTATAATGTCACAGAATAATATCATTCTCTTTGAAAGCAAAACCAGAATTTAAACGAAACAAGTATTTTGACATTTTCTATTTGCATCAAGTCTACCATCAAAATAAAAGAGTCCATTTTCCTCAACACTGTGAATCATCCTCCAGGTGGTCAATTCTTGAAACTCACAACAAGAACAGTCAAAATTAACTTGGCATTAATGACCAACAATAATTTTGCTATTGGACAATAAATTACCAGATCAATTGAGAACATGTAGCACATCACTAATGATTAACAATGATGTGAGTTTGACTGTTCCCATCCCAGCAATTATCGAGAGAGTACCATCGATAATTTTGACTTTTTTATTGTTTGCTCAATGCCTACAATATGAGAATAATTTAGAACCAGCCATATGATCAGTTACACCGGAATCAATTATCCAAAATGAATAAAATTAGAGTTAGCACCTAATAATAAAGTGACTAAATAGTTATTGTTTTGCACTTAAGAGCAAGTCGGAGTCAATGACAATTTTAAGGATTGAAAAAAGTTTTGCAGGTGCTCTAACTGCTCCTTAGTGAAAGGTATTTCATCCGAGTTGGTAGAAAACTCTTGAGTTTCATCAACAGCGGCTTGATAGGACCGAACTTCACATTTAGAACTTGGTTTTCAATTTGTGTTTACGATGAATCTTCCAACATGTCTTCTTTATATGTCATGATTTTTTTTTCAATGCTTGCACCTCCATGAGTAGGGCATAGTGGTTTTGGAATTACTGGAATTAGCAGAAATGGTAAAAGTTCTTTGGGCGTCCATCATCGCCGACTTGTACAACATCATAAAAATTAAAAATGAAGAAACATTGCGATTGGCGGCTACCTCAACGGCAAAAAACACAATCAGGGCTCCCTCTAGGAAAAAAAGAAAACCTCATTCAGGCTTTTGTTTCGATCGTGGGTACGGGCTTCAATCACTTGTCTAGTCGCGATGGGAGTTCACTGGCACGTCTGGTTGTAATGGACATACAAAACCTTGAGGAGTTCCTGCTTCGATCGCGCCTTTGAAGCATCTTCTAACGGTAACGACAAGCCACGAGTGGCATCGTTGGAGGTCTGCCGCTTCATAATCATCCTCAGGACCGTGTGATCTTCACACGGACTTCCAAGCTTATAGATCATGAGTTCAAACACGCGTGGAAAAAATAGTGGCTTCAATTATGAGTAGCGGCTACAAAAAAAAAACAACCATGAGTAGAGGCTACGACCGCTTTAAAAAAAAGACAGTGTCTTCATGAGTGGCAGCTACAACGGCTTCTGATATTACGATGCAATGATGCAAGCGTCAATCATGTAAGTAAATGTATCGTTTAAATAGTATATGAGTTTATGTATCAATCTCATAGAGAACTTGTTAATTTTCAAAAATATGAAAGTTTTAGTTTACTAATCCTTCAAGTTTGAATAGTTTAAATTTTGTGGATTTTAAAAGTATCTAAAATTCCAATTTTGCGAAAGTAAAAAAATCAATCCTAGGTAGAATGGAGAGTACGGGTCAATTAGCTTTCTTCCATCGTCCTAGATCACAACAAATTTTAGCATTTCAAGGGGTCAAATTGGAAGTAAATGAAGCATGCAAATTTAACACATCAACGCTAACATTTAAGATTAAAAAAATCACAAAACATGGATACCTCTAAGTTTCCTAGATTATGAATCCAATGGAGAAAAGAAAGTTACATGGTATGCAAGATTAAGAGCAAAAACAGTGTAAGAGTGTAGAAAGATAAAACTCGATAAAATACAATTTTTGTTCCCAAGAATTGCTAGCCACCAGGCTCTCCTCCCTTCCTAGATTACAACACTTAGAAACCCTCTCTAATTCTCTTTCTCTCCCACTCTCAATTTTCTTTCTCACAGCGAGCAGTTTGAAATTATGACATTGAGAGCCCTCTTTACTTCGCACACAGTGTATTTAAGTCACTCGCATGCCACATAGATCTCTGAACTGTCAAAAACTACTCTAAGTTTTGGACACCTAGGCGCCAAGTTGGAGTGTCGCCGTTCCAAACTCTCGATCATATATGGCATGAAAATTCTTCTTTAGACACTTAGGCGCCTAGACTTGATGTTGGACTTCTGACGGCTCTCTTCTTGTGGCCGAATAGGGTAGTCATAATCTTTAAGTGCCTAAGCACCAGGTCGGGCATTGGGCTTCAAGCTGGGGGTGTCTACTTTCCTTGCTTCTTGTACTTGGGCGAATTTTGAAGTTGTTTGAGGCACCAAAGCAGCAGGATAGGTGAGGATGCGCTTGGTAGGTACTTGAAATTTATTTTTTTGCTCCTTATTACTTGTATACTACATAAACAAGCAAAGATACCCTGGAAAAAAACATAAAAATGACAAATATATATATATATAGTGAACACATGAGATATCACATCATATTTTTAACACATCAGCTTCGAAGAAAAACAGCGGCTTCGAAGGAGACACACGAGCAGATGCTTCGATTGTAAGTTATGTCACGATGCAAAACCTGATGATGCTTCCAAGGAAAGAGCACAATCAGAGGCTTCACAGTCTACTGATGGATGGGAGTTTGGTCTTCGCCAAGAAGCTTGAAGCGAGTTTGGTCCTCCATGAAAACTCTAGGGCACTTTTGGTCGATATTTCAATCGTTTATAGTCTCTGATACCATGAAAGTTTTGATGAAGGAAAAATTATTATTCCTCTTTAACTTCCTAAGACTCGAGTACAAGATAAATAGGTAATCCTAAAAATAGAAACTATTAAAAATAAATAATAATAATAATAATATAAGATTCCAAAAAGGAAAATTTTCAACATTTCTCAGAGAGCTTATAGATGAGATCCAAGAAAATTGTCCTGAAAACCAAATTATCAAGTCATGTTGGAGTGTCCAGATTTTCTTCCCATTAATAAACAATTTAAGCTCATGGTAATATAATGCAAACAACTTAACATTTGTAATAGCAAGTTTCATGGGGAAAAATGTGACAAATAGCCATAATTTAAGTAAATATTAATGAGGAGTTAAAAAATTTTGAATTCATGGAAATTTAAAAACACTTATGTCTGGACATATGGATAGCCAGTTCAATCCATCAACCTCAATCTCCATCTTAAGATATACTTAATAAGTATTCGGATGGACATCATGAAGCATATGTTGTCAGCTGCTTTGCATTAAGTTTAAAGAAAAATGAATTTGTAGTGGACTTCATCAGTGCAACAGTATTTTATTGAACTGCGTTGAGTTGAACATAAAAGGTGCCAGCATAATTTAATATATTTTATTGAATAAAGCATGAAACTAATCATAAATATGGATGATACCGTAATCCATGGTTCCAGATTCTGAATGTACACTTCTGCGTTGTCATTCAAATGATCCAGGCCAATTTTATCAACCTGAAAAAATTGTTCTCAATAAGGACCAGACTATAAAATGAAATCGCCCAATACCATTATAGTAGATTGATTACACGATCCAGCTGCAATTTGTTAGGATGCTCTGGAAATTTTTTTGACAAAAGTACGCAGATTCGAGGTAGGTTGGGAAAAACACCAGCTGTCCAGAAGGTTTCTGAAAATGTGTGCGATGCCAGATCAGGTTTGTCCAGTATTTGGTTTAACCTATAAATCTTGCACGATAAACCCTCTGCAACTTTGGAAAGTTGGACAACCGACTCCATTTGAAGTGATTTCTGAGAAATTCCGAAATTTGGCTGTGCTTCAGAGCCAGTATGCTTCCAGCTTGTGGATTGTGAAGAAAAAGGTTCTTCAAGGTTAAGGTACTCAGACCATCTCGATAAATTGTCCAAGTCCTTAGATTTCACCGACGTGGGAGTTGACTCTTCATTGGAAGAAAATGGCCTTGGCTTCGCCATTAGACCTACTTCAACCAAATCCCTGAAAGAACAGATAGATACATTCTTGTAAGCTTGACACCTTGAAGTCATTATCCAAATAACATAATAGATAGATAAAGAAAGAATCAAGAAGACAAACCAATCTGAGAATCAAAAGACAAATAACGTCAATTCTACCAGCATCAAGGTAACCCTAAAATCAACATATAGATAGAATCCCATATTCAGACAGTACATTACGCCTCCTCTCAGTTCATTTCATCTTAACACTCTATAGAATCAAATGACTAAGAAATCCTTTAAAATTCAAAGAATAACTTCGCCATGACTAAATCACACTTCAATGCTTCAGTAAACAAATAAGCGCAAAACTAAGGAGAATGCAGTGACGGCGTACCTCAAAGAGCGCTGAAGCAACTATGCTGAGAAAGGAGTACAAATTCGGGGAAGCGTTGAAGCTGGAAATCTGCAGCTCGAAGTAGAGAAGTTCGAGATCTGGTGGTTGGGCAGATTTTCAGGAGTGAGCAAGAGAGAGACAATGTGCAGGGAAGCCTTCCAGCCATTTTGCTTCCGTGATTTATTTACATATTTAATATCTCAATATAAATTTATTTATTTTAAACATAGGAGGGGCATTTACATAAATACCACCCAACTCTTATATATTTAACACTTAAACTACAAGTTTTACATTTTGTACCGCCCACATACTTCTAATCACGTACAAAATACCGCCATTGAAAAAATTAAATAAAATACATACATAAATAAGATGGTATGTATGTAAATACTTAGCTATATAAATACATACAGAATGAGTGGTATGTATGTAAATCTTCCAATACATAAACCTTTGTTTTTATTTTATAATATTATGATTGAATTAGGATAGAAATGTGACGTAGTGGTTGCAAAGTCGTCTTCTTTTTCTTCTCATAATCTAAATTGATTTAGTCGTGTTTTTTTTTTATTATTATATATTTATTAATTATTGATCATAAAATATTCCTTAAATATATATTTTTATGGAATTATTTACATTAAAAAAAAATTAATACTAAATATCTAATAAACAAAATTATAAATGAAATCGATAAAATTTAATTCAAAATCATAACTTTGTTGATATAAATCATATATTATAAAGAATATCTTGTTTGATACAGTATGGATAGGGGTGTCAATTTGAGTCACTGGATTGGGTTTATGTCCAACCCGGAAATTGACCTGATCATAGTAATCCTAACTCAAACCCAACTCAAATATTATACTGGTCGAAAGTTTCAACTTTCACTCAACTTGTCAGCCTGAATCTAACACACATAACATGTTTAACATATGGAATAACAGTTGTTTGTGTTAAAATAGGGTTAATTTCATGTCAATTTTTGGTTGATGATTTGATTTCAAGTTAATTTAGGATTGACGGGTCATTTTTTAGGTTGATAGTTCAACCTCATTCCTACCAGTATAACATGTTTAATGTAAAAAATAAGAACTATTTGAGCTAAAATCGGATCAATTGTGTGTCAAGTTCGAGTCAACTTATGGTTAATTATTGGTTATTATGTTGATTTCAAGTTAATTTAGGGTTGGCAGGTCAACCCAAATCCGCCCTGCATAATCTATTTAACATAAAAGAATAACTATTCGGTTTAAAATCGGATCAATTTTGAGTTGACGGGTCGATTTCACTTAATTTAAGATTCGATTTTAGTTGTTATTATAATTATAATTTATTTTTAAAGAAAATAAAAAATGTGTGGACCCACCAAATCATTTGCTTTTTGTCCCTCTTAGTGGTTCCTTTGAGTAGAATTTACACAAAGAAAAAGATATTTCATAAGTGGGTTTGAAAACGTTTAAAAATTTTCGAACTTATGCTTTATTACATATTAATAAGAAAACAAGTAAATAAATAAAATGGAAAATTGTCGATAAATAGAATTCGGTGAATAAATAAGTTGCCATGTACTAGCCTCTTGCAAAAGCTATAATTATAATTTTTTTTTAGGGAAAAAAAATGTAACATACATCAACAAATTTTAAGAATTTTTATTGTTATATTTCTATAAATTTTTATAAAGTGTAAAGTGTCAAAATAATCCTCGATTATTCACGTAAAATCATTTTAGGATATGTTTGGGGTCACAGTGCGGTGGCAGTGTGGTACTTCATTACAGTTTTGTTTGTCTGGATAAACTGTATTTTGACAGTTTTTTAAAATCTGCATTTTTTCATTGGTCTGGCTAGATAGAGTTGTAGTTTTCCAGCTGTGGTTTGATTTAAAAAAAAAATTTGTAATAGTAACCTTAGCTTTTTTAATATCATAGTATTTTTTTTCAGCAAATTTGTATTTGTTTTTTAATAGACAACAACTGCCCCAAAAAGACTCTTAGTCTCATATTTTAAAATAGCCTCCGATTGTTTTTAAAATGAGCTTCAATAGTATTCTATGGGGACAATTTTAACCCCATTTAAAGTCTCTGTGGACTATTTTGACACTTCTATAAACTTTTAGGCTATAATAACCTTGTGTAAATAGTCATGGACTATTTTGACACTTTACACTTTTTACAAATAGATTTTAATTTTAAGACATTTAATATTGTGGTTCAAATAAATTTGTTGATATATGTTAAAATTATTAAAGCTAATAGGTTGGTTTTAATTACGCTATGCATGGTTTTAAGAGACTTTATTATTTAGAATGGAATAGTTTTTTTACATCATTAAAAATGATAATAACTACCCAGCTTAAAAGAGTGAGGCACGCCATGCTTCATGATTGTGACAATTGAATAAGGGGGGCAATTATATACATACCACCAAATTTTTAAGTATTTATATGTCTAACTATTGAATCCAAATCTGTCGAGCGGATCATACCCAAACAATAGAGTGTTGGACCGAGGAAAAGAGATTTGAGAAAGGGAGATATAGGGAGAGAGAGCAGGAGAAGAAAAGAGAAAAGCTTCCCCCAACCGGGGAGAAATAGATTGTTCCTGGGCTCATGGGCCAATTTTATTCCATTAAGAATATAGAACACAAGTGGGAGTGCCAAAAAGTCTTCGTTACATGAAAAGACTCTCATATTTATAAATGATAGAAGAGCTAAAAAGTATATTACAGCATTACCCTTGCTTGAAAAAGATAGTATAGAATATTTTTGTCTTTGGTATCAATGTGTTCTACTGGGCACCTCATCGACCGTTGAATCTGTTATTCAGAAGTTTTTTTTGTAGAGGGAGTCGTTGGATTCTGGTGATCATTCAGAAGAAAAAGTATTTCGTCGGAGTCTTCTGTCAAGGGAAAAAGTCATCAGTTTGAGTAAAGGTCAACCAAGATTAGTCAGTTTGACGGGAGTTGATTGTAGATTGTCTTGAGATTCATGCAAATCATTATTGAGCATACACCGACACAATTTTTATTTAATATATTTATAACACCCAAGTCTATGTCATCGCATTAAAAATATGATTATTTAAAGTTTTAAGAGATGAAATATATCTTTTCATTGAGGTTATGTATGTAAAAAATGAAGTTCGGGAGTTCGATATTTAAACACATAAGAATTGACAAATATTTATGTAAATCTTCGAATAAATTATAAGAATCATAAACACTATAGTTGAGTTGACAAGCATATGAACATGCAATTTTTTTTGCACTAAAATATTCCAGACTAAACTCAGTGTTGTCCAATAAAAAAAATAAAAATAAAAACAAAAGTTATAAGCATTGCTATGCCTTCAACAAACTCTCGTCGTTTGGCATGAATCTTGAGGCAAAACACAAATCTCGAGTTATTTTTTCGAGCAAGAAGCATTCTAACTCTGATTAATAATAATCCAAAAGACCTATTTCACAAACTAAGTATCAAATTGATCATTTTGAAGGTACAAACCCAATCACGCCAAGTTTGACCCAACTCGAGTCAAATCAAGTCATTAAACTGCTTTTAGAAACTGTTGGTATCAAATTGGAATATCAAACATATTCCAATTTAGACAAGTTTATAGTTAAGTTGAGCATCTCAACAAGATGAGTTTAACAAGCTTAAGATCACTCAATTCTAACGTTATTATGACACTTAAATATCAACAAAATTTTGTCCCATCAGGGAAATCTCTCTTGGGCGTCTGATGAAGTGGCCAACATTATTTCCTTATTTGCAGGGATGTCAATCCTATATTCTATAAATAGTCCTACTATATTTATGAAAGGGAATCGAGATCATAAACCAGAGAAAGAGTTAGACTTGGAGTTGATTAGATAAAAAGGAGTTGAATTACATACTCATTCTAAAGCAAAAACCCTACAAATTCTTCATGCTTTCGTAGTCGTTGTCCAATGCTCGTCGGCCACCACCATTAGTCATCCCCTGCTCATTGCAATGAAGAACCTTGTAGAGTCACGGCGTATGTTGCGAAGTAAAGAAGCACCGAGTAAAGTAAAGGTTAACATTAATGAGTAACAAAGCATAATATATATTAAAAACCAACATCACAGTGTAACAAGTCACCTTATAGATTAGTGCACCATCCAAATCAACATGCAATGTTGCATCTCGTATCACCAAAGTTTGGCCATCTACTTCCAACTACAACCACTCAAAGCCACTGCACAAGGATTTATCAGACAAGTGAACATTGTACTTTGATGAACTATGTAACCCTCTCTCGTTTGCGTGATAATGGTTTATATGTGTAATCACTAAGTCATAGTAGATCGTTTCAATTGGGTGAAACCCTTTGTTATTTTCTTTTTTGAGTTTTCCAAGTAAAATTTTTTAATATCTCTAATTATTACCTCAATTATCTATGCGCGTGCTAAATTTTCATGCAACATTAAGAAGCTAAATAATCACTATGTTATCACAAATCTTTTGGGACGTATCAAACATGACATGCTCTTCATATGAAAGAAGAATGCCAACAATAATGCATGTGTCTTTGTCTAATAAGCAAATAAGAAGATTAGAGTGATGGCGAAGCAAATAATATTATATCTTATTTTTAGAGAGCTAATAATATGATTAAAACTAAGAGTATGTTTGGGGCAGCTGCAGTTTTTTGAAAAAACGACTTCAACAGTTGTTTAAAGAATTATGATGGATGTTACAAAAAAAAAATTTAAAAAAAAAAATAGATCGCAATCTTCTAGCAACCACCGCACGTAGTCATGAGTTATGGAAAAAGTAGTTTTCCGCTACAAGTTTTCAAAAATGCTGGCAAAATCATGTTTTACCAAACATAAAAAATTGTTGTATGACACCGCACCGCCGCTCAAAACTCATCACAATAGAAAAATATTGATATATCCTAGGAACAAGAAGATAGTCACATAGAACTTTACAAGTACATTTATAAAATTTTGCAATCAATTTAAATAGACCCTTAATGTATTATCATGTAGATCTCCAAATATGATTGTCATGAGAGAGAATAGCTATTACATTAATTAAAATCTGATCCCAATACAAATAATGCAAAGTTCACAATATTGATTATATTTATTATCATCAAGATTAATGCTTGCATGAATTTCAAAATTATTTTTACACACATATCATCAATCTAATACAATAAAAATTAACAAATAAATTAAATTAACTTTCAAATGGAATCAAAGATTTCATTAAACATGACAAATTGTTTTCACTGAAATATAATTGAACAAAGTCAAACTATTAAATAAAATCAAATTCGAGTGTTTTGAATCAATTTAGTGCTTGTTTGAAGGAGTTTCGTTGTTCAGCAAATTTTTTTAAAAAAAAATTACATCAACAAAATAAATATTATCACTTACAACCTAAAAAAATTACACTTTTATTAAAACAATTTAAGAGATGTTACCTTAACAAATTAAAGTAAATTTAGATATCATGTTCACGAAAAATATTTTGTCTGGATAGCTAAGTACCGGGGCCACATTCACCACGATATATGATGAAGTGAAAGTAGTCTTAATATGGAAAAAAATATTACATCAAGGCTCCGCATGCAGAACTGTCTGCAGAGTCCAATCTCGAGTTGACACATGAAAAGTCGGGACTCACCTCTATAAAAAATAAAAAAAAAATTGAATGAAAACACGCGACTCGGCCGGGCCATGTTACTGGAATATTCTCTTCACATTATTCTAAATATTTTTCGCATTCTTTATGTGTTATTGATGTGTTATTGATGTGATTTTGAGATATTATTGTTCACATGAATAACGCAAAAAACATTATTTTAATAACACAACAATGATACAATATAACACACCAATAACACATTAAAAACGCGCGACCCGACTTGACCGTGTTATAGGAATATTCCCTTTGCGTTATTCTGAATATTTTCCGCGTTATTCATGTGTTATTGATGTGTTATTTAGTTGATTTTGAGATATTATTGTTATTTAAAAAATAATACCAATAATACATGAATAACGCGAAAAATATTATTTTAATAACACAACAATAACACAATATAACACACCAATAACACACAAAAAACGTGCGACACGGCTTGACCGTGTTATAGGAATATTCTCTTCACTTTATTCATTTGTTATTAGTGGGCTATTGTTGTGTTATTCCTGAATAACACATTAAAAACGTAAAATATTCTCTAACAAGAATAACAGTTCAATAACACACTAATAACAAATGAATAACGCAAAAATATTTAGAATAATGCGAGGGAATATTTGGTCGAGTCGGGTCGGATCGCACGTTTTCAATCTTATTTTCATTTTTTATGCAAATAGGTTCCAGCTTTTCACATGTCGGGTCAAGGTTAGTCTCCGCCGGCAGCTCTAGGATGTGGAGTGTGGTCTAATAATTTTTACTTCAAATGTTTTCCAAAACCCAATTTCAGTGCAACGCATAAGCAGACAGCATGGCTTTCCTACAAACTCGACCCTTTATCCAATCTCCACCGCCTCTTCCTGCTCCGCTCTCCTCACCGGTAAGCTTCTTTCTCTCCCTCGCTCCTTCCCCAGTAACAGTTAGTTAACCATCTCCTTATACCATGAATTTTCTCAGGTTTCCCCATGGATATCGAGCTTCCGTCCCATATCCATATCGGCCATGTCTCAGGTATCAATATGTACGTTCTATTCCTCAAATCCCTTCCTTATCTCCTCCTCGAAACTCCCCAATTTACTGATTCGCAGAAAGAGGGCGACAACGGAAGACGAATCTGGCGGCGCCGAAAACTGGTACTCTCCGAACTCAAACCCTAGAATTCTCTCCTCGATTTCCGCTATTAAATCAATCAAAATTGGCTTACTCAAAAGAGAAAGAGAGACGAGAAGATTGAATACAAGATGGAACGGGTCCCTTTTCTCGAGGAGCAGGTGAGGAAAATAAGGGAGTCGGGGAAGATAATGTCGCTCGACGTCGAAAGGCTGCTGCTTTCAGAGGAGAACCGCTTCGCTTTCGTCAACGAGGTGGCGGCGGAGGCGACGGCCTATGTGGAGAAGAATCGAGACGAGTATGGAGCTAAGAAGGCCATTCTTCATGTGCTGAGCAACAGGATGAATGAGGCCGGCTTCCACCGCCCCGAGGCTTATATGGAATCCGATCCCTTCATGCCTGGACCTCACTACCTAAGGATTCCTGAAACTTAACCTCCTGGTTTTTTTCAATTATGGGTTTTTGGGAAATTTGTTTTCTTAACAATAATTAGATAATTATCTGGGTTTTTATGGATCTTCCCTGTTCGTTCGTTTGTTTAAGTTACATGGTTAAGGGTTCAGTTTGAAGGAGCTTCACCTTTCAACGAAGCTCCTTTCAAAGTCAGGTCTAGACATTGTCATCTGTGATATAAAACAACAAAAAAATATCGTTCCGCTAAAACAACTTCGGGTTATGATGCTTCATCAAACGACAGCAAATCTATTCGTCAGCGTTCACTATAATAGAACTGAGTTTCACCGGCTTCTCAAACGAAGCCTAAGTTATATACGTGAGTGATGTAATTATTGAGCACAATGATATAAATTTATTGGAAGATTTGCACACCTAAACTTCAATTTTACATAGATGTCACATTTCTGATGCATGTTGAGGTGTATTTCAAAGGTTCAAAACGTGGTATTTTTTATGTGATATGAAATATTTGTGTGGTATAAATGTAAAAAAGCGAAGCCTAGGTTGTAGATATGTAAATACATAGGAATTTGGTGCTATAATGCCCACACAAATATGATGAAGTAAATGTTCTATGAGGGCAATTTAAGTTTAAGCACAATTGATGCTATAGTTTGTAGGAGTACCAGAGCATGTGATATAACATTCATCATATAAATATTGAAGCTCAAGCAATTAATTACATGAACGAAAAGAAATTTACATTTAAGATATAAAACATAAGTATTTTTATATGGTTTAGCACTCTAGTTAGCCTGCATTCATGCCTTACTTCTATCCAAATTAGGATGTCACCACCCGACTTACCACCACGAGCCTAAACCACTTCAATCAACGAGTAAGCTGAGAAACCTTGTAACAAACATTATTCTTAACGGGGAAATGCAACACAAACACTGATTCAAGATTACACGATAAAACTCCAATCCAAAGTTCTTTTGAGTTTTGATGGTGAATGAAGGAATTTGGTTTTCATTGCGAAAGGAAATAACATATATATAATAGTAGATAACTAGGAGGGGGAGGCCTCTCCTCTTGGGTGGCAACCCTAACACAGGCAACTGGGCAGGCTGGCACCTGCAACCCTTGGCTGAACCAGTTCAGCCTTCACTAGCCGGTTCAGCCCAGGTGAGCCCTGCTTCAAGCACATAAAATTCATCATCACTATATCACTAATGAGCTATTTACGAGTCACCCAAACTTGTGGAGTAAACATGAGATAACTCAAAGGAGCAACGAAGCTTGATAATAATAGCCAAGTTTTTATTTATCAAGAAAATACTAGAAAAAATTTAGCTCAGGGGGCATTTACATGCATACCATCCGATTCTTATATATTTAGATAACCAACACCAAAACTTTTATATATACAAACATAAAATTCAAATCTTTGACATCATATCAAAAATACCACTATAACCATCTTTCTAAAAGTGAAATAAATCTTTTCATGCACAGGCTTTTAATACCAAGGTTAGATATGTAAATGCATAAGAATATGTAGAATGTATGTAAATTTCCCTTAACTTAAAATCTAGCAGCACAACCGAGTCAAAGCTCAGAACTGATGGAACACATAATTTCGCATATAGAGTGATTATACTGATCTTCCATAGCTTATAGATCTTCTTTCCTGCCGTTGAGTCCTTCACCATTAGCCCCCATTTGCTCCTCTGGTGCTTTAAACTATAGGAGGAAAATAAGTTGTTAAGCCTGCGTCCACATTCTGTGTGGCACATTGTTTGAAAATAAAATGAATAATCTTAAGGTATTGGGTTCGAGATTTATCGACATAGCACTTAATTCTTATGTATTTAGTAGTTCCCTATCTAACACCTAAAGTTCAATTAGATGACATTTACATGGATACCATACAATTTCTTATATATTTTGATATCTAACACCAAAACTTTTATATTTTCGGTAAATCATTATGAATGTCATGAGATCCATGCCATTTTCTTATCAATCTGCTTTGGTATCAGTCTTCTCTTCTCTGTTGCTTCACACGTTGTAGATGATGATGATAGATCAGCTACCTGGCTCAGATTTTCTCCTTGAGAGCGAGTTTGAGTTAAAAGTTGAATGATAGATTTTCGGGGCATTTAATACATATGTACCACACAATTCTTAAGTATTTACACATCTAACACCTAAACTTTCATGTTTAAATGCATGCCACTCAAAATTTTAACATCATATAAAAAATATCATCATCACTATCATTTATTCTTTTTATAAGTGAAATACAATTGTTAATGCATAGCTTTATGACACCAAGGGGTTGTAAGTGTAAATATCAAATTTTGGGTGTTAAGAGATGTATATACATAAGAATTTTGTGGCTTGTATGTAAATTTCTTAGGTTTTATGGGCTTAGTTCCAAACTGCCTATGTAGTTGCCTAGCAGTTACCTCGAGTATTTGATTTGAATGCTTTGAGCTAACTTTGGATGGGTTAGATTAAACCGAGCTTGGTTCATAAGCCC
The DNA here is from genome assembly GCF_001263595.1 of Phalaenopsis equestris. NCBI lineage: Eukaryota > Viridiplantae > Streptophyta > Magnoliopsida > Asparagales > Orchidaceae > Phalaenopsis > Phalaenopsis equestris. The sequence goes on along the minus strand of NW_018165201.1, from coordinate 4,937,222 downwards.
CATAAAATTGTTGTGAATTCAAGGCGTAATTAGTAAGTAATGTAGTTTGCTTGTGAGCGTCCTCCCCTTAGACGACCAAGAGGATTCGCTTTACCCTGACCATCTTCCCTTTATCAATTATGTATTACTTTCTCCTCCAAACTTGTCACGAAAGTTATTGTTGAATATTCATTATGGCGTTATATGTTACAGTAGTATCTCAAATATGAAATTAACAAGGGATGTCGGAGATGGCAAATAGGAGTGTTCGACAATCGCTGGCGGTTACGGAGGCCAAAAGTTATTGTTGGGTCATCTATACGACGTTGCACGTTACAACCTTATATGGGATATATCATTAACAAACGAGTAGTAGATGGTGGCGAGCAGGGTTGGCAGACGGTGGTCGTTGCGCTGCCAACGGGCAGTGGTCGGTGTCTCTAGAGGTTGGAAGTTATCTTCGAGTCTTCAATCTGGAACAGGTTCTGCAATTCTTTCTCTTTCCCCTCTCTCTTCAAGTGAATCGAGGGAATTTATTTATAGCATCTGTGGTAGGAGCATTTTTGGTTTGTTGGCGAATTATTCCCCAACCACTTGATCAAACAGATCGTATCGATCTCTCTCGATCACAATGGATTTGTTTTATGATTTGAGTATCTTCTTGACCTCAAATTTTAGTGATATTGGGCTCATTGTCTTAGATATAACCAATTTTTATATCATCGTGTTGATCTAGTTGAGAATGTCAGTTTGACTACAAACTTGTTGAAATCGAAGTGTGGATTATTTTGAATTTGAATATTTTTGTTGTTCGAAAATTTATTGAGGCTCGTGTTAGACGATGAGAACTTCTTTATGACTCATCATGTGTGTAAATATATTGAATTGGGCGTTATGCATGTAAATGCCCCTTCTATACATTTTGAAGATATCGATGAAATGATCAACCAATTATCTTATAATTTCTCATAAGTGACTCAAATTATTGTGACATTTTTGTTTTATTCTGTCAATTCTTTCTATTGAATTATTATAAATTCTAAAATTGACAAATTTAGCTCATTTCAAGTTGAAATATCTAAGAAGTTGATATAGAGTCATATTCATTTTATATCTTCTCTACTAATCGACATATTTAACTCCTTTGTAATATGAGTTGTTTATTCTTGAACCCACGTTATCAATTTATTTTTTATAAAGTCCTCTCGAGCTCAAACATGTTTAATCACTTAATTACCATTAACAAACTAGCTAATTACATGTCTGCTATAATTATTTCTAGGGGTTTTCACATAATAAGCCCCTCAAACTCTCCTATTTACATATCAAGGTGTCTAAATATTTAATTTATGAACGGAGGTCTTTCGTCTCGTCTCCATGCATTCTTTTCGTTCCTCACCGTGAATCTTGGTACGATAGAGAAATCTTAGGGGTAGAAATTTGAAGTCGATCTCGGAATATGAGAAATCAAATGAATCCGCTAAAAGTCTCGATCTCTGTATTTGTTGCATTTGTTTTTTTCTGGACGGGACAAGTTGTGTTGGGGTCGGATTGCTCGCACGTGTTTTTTTCTCATTTTAGGGACTAAACTATATTCTATAGAATAAACAATAATAATAAATAAATAAACAAACATAATATTTTTGGATTGACTTTCACACATAACTCTACCTGTATAATTTGAATAGATTAATTTTTCGTAAATAAGAGGTTAAAATTGAATGATCTTATGCATCTTTTTGTGGAGCTATTATATTTGATTATTCATATGTTAAATTTTAAAACAAATTTGATCGCCTAATTTATTTTATTAAAATTTGATTAAAATAATACGACAATTTGTAGAATTCAAGTTGGTTGGTTGAAGTGGAGGAATGCTTCGGGCCTTTTGTGTGATAGAAAAGTACCGCTAAGACTGAAAGGAAAATTTATAAGACGGTGGTGAGACCTGCAATGCTCTATGACGTTGAATGTTGGCCTTTAAAAGAGAAGCATAATCGAGATGAGAATGATTAGGTGGATGAGTGGCTTTACACTTAGAGACAAAATGCGGAATGAATATATTCGTGATAGGGTTGGTGTAGCTCCTGTGACAGACAAAATTAGAGAAAGTCGTCTTAGATGGTTTGGTCATATTAAACGTCCACCATTAGATGATCCGATTAGGAGAGTAGATGTTTTAGATTTGACTTGTGTTAAGAAAGACATAGGTAGGCTTAGGAAGACTTGAGCTTATTGTATTAAAAATGATCTTAATGTATTAGAACTAAATAAAAATATGACACTAAATAGGATGCAATGAAGAAAAAAGGATTCATTGAGCCGACCACACGTAGTGGGATTAAATATTCGTTGTTGTTGTTGTTGTTGTTGTTGTTGTAAAATAATAGGACAATTTCTTTTTATTATTATTAAATAAATTGAAGGCGGCTTCGCGTGCCCCCACCGCCACGCATGGGATTCTGCTTCAGGCCGCCAGTTTAGTGCTTGGCGGCTTCAGTGGGGCCCACCATGTTTGACACGAATAACACGCCATCGTTCGCCGCCGTTGCCCGTCTACATCATCCGTAGTACCCACCGTCAATTTCCCGTTAGTCACCGTTAGCTGCCGTCCACATCAACCGTACCGCCGGTCCGCCACCAGTATTTATTTTTTGGAAAAATAATATTTTTCTTGGAGACAGTACGGTTGTATATATATATATATATATGTATATATATATATTCAAATAATGGCTTGAAACGAACATAAAAATATTCTATCAACTAATAAAAAAAATTCAATCGAAGTCAATAAAATGACTTCGTAGCATTTATCATTTAAAATTTTAATAATAAGGAAAAAATTATTCAAATTTACTCAAAACATTATTAATTTTTTTTTAAATTGAATTCAGTACTATATTTATGATACTAATTTTAGGATAAATTTATTAATTTTAATTAGATTTATTTCAAAATATCCGAATATAAATTTTTAAGCTAATTTTCATGCATGTCAGTGTTGGTGTTCATGTGTGCTAGGAAATTCAGGGAATTAGAGTAGTAGATCATTGTCTTAACAGAATACAAAACTTCAACACACTTTGAAAAAAAAAAACAACAAATAATGACATCATAAATTTTTATGTGAAAAGCTTGGAAAGGGAAAAACCACAGGGATTGACTCTGAAGAGTTTTACTATAAAAAGATGATTACAATTACAATCAATTGTCTCACAGGTGGAAAATAGTTGTTAAGTTTTTCAAGTTACAACGTCGACTGTCGGTGACCAATAGCAATTAGTGGCATTCGGTCAACGGTGGTCGAAGGTGATTGGTACTGGTCGACGACGGTTGACGGTAGTTGTCGACCATAAGAGTGTTGGACGATGGCAACATGAGTGGCATTGTACTTTAGTTTCTTCTCAAAATTTTAAGTTATTTCTCAAACCTCAAACTCTCCCCCCTCATGAGAGGGGAGAATCTCTATTATAAAGTTCTGAGTGCAATTAATGCAGAAATATGAGTTACTTTGATCGAACGATTCAAAAAGCTTCCATTGATCATGCGACATTTGATGCATATTTGAGTGTCTTAATGATCTGAGAATTGAGTGATATTGAGCTCATTGAATTTATCTTGTCAATACGCTCGATTTAATTATAGGCTTATCAGAATCTACATTTGTTTCATCTTTCAAATGTGTTCAGAAAACTTTCAGAAACGATTTAATGGCTTGATCTGGGCTTGACATATTAGTCCAATTTTGGTAACATTGGGTTATTTCTGTCAAGACGGTCAGCTTGAGTGTAAGTTTGGTGAAATCTGAGTTTTGGATGAATTTTTATCTATCGATGTTTGAATTTTATCGATGTTTGAATATTTCTTGCTCAAAAAATTATCTCGAGATCTGTGTCATGCCTCTAAATTCATGTAAGATGATGGGATTTTGTTGAAGGCATATCAAGTGTAAAGAAGTCGAGTTAAGTTCAAGCTTGAGCTTAAATCTACAAGTTCAAACTGACTAATGAGCCAACTTATTTATTATAAAAGAGAAACCAATATTATTTTAAGGTAATGTTATAATTAAATAATAAAAAACTATGAGATAAATTAAAAAAAGTTATCATTTGATATATAATATGATTTTTTAAATATTTTTTATAATTTAAATATTGAAACTTACTAGATTTTCAGTATATTTTATATTAATATGTTCCTAAACGAGTTGACTCAAGAGGTAATGGATCGAGTCAAGGCTGGCACGCGTTTGAATTGTTAGCTCATTGAGCTTAGCTCACACCGGTTTTCGAGTTGAGCCTACACACCACCCAATTCCTACCTATTAACATCTTTAAGAGTTTTTCATTGCACTAATTCTATGACCTACATACATTATTACAACTACTAATTTTGGCTTCTATCACCTATGAATGTTATCACATTTCCCAATTATGACTTATGTGGCTCATAGCTCCCAACTCCGACCTTTGCAACGAATAGACTTTATAACAACTCTCATCTTTGGTTTCTTTGCCCTATGAATATTATCGCAGTTCATCACTACGCCTTGTATTACCAACTATAACTTATATGTCTCGCAACTAATGCAGTTTCAACTCCGTCTGGCTTTGGACTATGAACGTATTGTAGTTCCCAACTCCGGCCTTTGTGGCCTAAGGATATTATTGCAACTGAACACTACACGCTATGCTCCCAACTACGACATACTTGAATCGCAGCTCATACAACTCCCAATTATAACCCTTGTGACCTACACAAGTTAATGTTGTTCCCCAGTACGATCTATATGGTCGAATATTATCATTACATCCCTCTACTACGACGGTTGTAACCAACAGGCAATATCACATCTCACTATTATGACCTCTGTGACAAAATACGACTTAAGTAACTGACAACTCATATAAGTTTAAACTACAACCTACAAGACTCACTACTACTGCAACTTCCAACGACAACCTTGGCGCTCAACTAATACCATTACAACTCTCCACAATTACTATTGTGGTCAACCGATAATTCTGAAGCTCTCTACTACAACCTATATAACTACCTACTACTACGACTTTCAACTAATGTCTATATGATACGCCAAGACTAATACAAACACCAAGAACTATATTTGTTATAGCTCACTATTAAAATGAGACCATTATTGTACTTTTATGGCTGTACTTTTGTAATTTGGTCTTCTCTATTTCTGGAGTACTCATAAATTTTTTTCTTTTCAATTTTCACACAAAAATCTGGGCGTTCATCCCTGTTATTATTATTATTATTGTATCTACGTATTAAATATTGATGTAATTAAGACGTTAATTTGTTAATCCTCGGTCATGAACGTTCCGCACATGACAATGATGACAAGAGCTCCCTATAATATTGTAAATCGATCCCACAAACGTGGAATTTAGAGTAACGCCGAATTCACACGAGGGCGGCGGCGGCTGCAATGTCATACCATCGCTGACGGCTTAGCCCTTCTCAATCTCTCTATAAATCTCAAACCTCTCGCCTTTCTCCCTCAACAAACTCCCCCCTTTTTCATAATTTCTTCATTTTCTAGATGCCTCCGAGAAGCAAACTCCACTGCGCCGCCGCTGCCGAGAAGGAGACACAATTCCGGGGAGTGAGGAAGAGGCCCTGGGGTCGATACGCCGCCGAAATCCGCGATCCTGGGAGGAAGATAAGAGTATGGCTCGGCACCTTCGATACTGCGGAGGCGGCGGCGAGGGCTTACGACGCCGCCGCCAGAGAGTTCCGAGGATCTCGCGCAAAGACCAACTTTTCTTTCTCCGATGCGGAGCACGAATCAAGCGGAGCCGTTCCCTTCGATCTCAACCGCGGCGGCGACGCCCGGTTTATGTTCCGCGCTTTTCGGAATGAAATGGCTGCGGCGGCGCAGCCGTTGTATTTCTTTGGTAACTTCCGACATAGCGGCGGCGCAAGGTTTCTTTCCCGGCGGGACGGAAGTATTGGACACGTCAGCAGTAGTTGATTCGAGACGGCTTTCGCCGGCGTTGAAGATCTGTTCGTTGGGTATTGATCTGAACCTTCCTCCACCGGCAGAGATCGCCTGAACGTCGCCGGAGCTATTTATTATTATTATTAGAGTCTAAAGATTGGAAAAAGGTTGTATTTTTCCTCGCCGGCGCCTTAATTTTTATTTGGCCGAGCAGAAGAATTAGAGTTTAACTGTTCATTTTCTTGAACTGGGGATGAGTACTCTTTATTTATGTGTAATTATTGGATAAGAATAATCTCCTTATTTTTAGGTGCTTTTACATACATTCAACCCAAAACTTTCATATTTACGTATCAAACACCAAAACTTTTATAATTTGAAACATATTATAAAAATTTGCACTCATTATCATCTTTTAATAATAAAATACATATTTGACTCATTTGCTTATCGAGCTGAACACGAACTATTTACGAACAATGACCCATTTTGACAACTCTAGTCACACAGCCCTAGAATGTTAAAAATGGGATTATATTTAAATCTTATTATTTATATCAAAATATTCATTTATATAAAATTTAATAATTAATAACTTTGTAGCCTTGTAATCAATTAAATTATTTAAAATTTTTACTCATTAATTAATTAATTAATTATATATAATTTGATTATTTCCAGCCAAAACGAGTCGAACATGAACAAACAAAAAACGAGTCGAACATGAACAAAGAACAAACAAAATTTTGTTCGTGTTCAGCTCGTTTATATATCTAAGTGCAAAAAAATTGTTCGTATTCAACCTATTTGTTTAGCGATCAAATCGAACACGAGTTACTTAACGTTCCAAATATAAACTAATTACTAAAGATGTATGCACTTTTTATATCATAATATTCACCCTTAATATATTAATTACAACTACAAATATTTCAAGTCCCAAAAAGTTTGAATCTTAAAACTATTTAATGATAGAAATTTTTAATCATTTGCGCTCTTTGTGCATTAACAATGACCTCACATAGCGACTATAAGCTAAGGCCCCATCAATCATAATTTTATTTAACCAACCAAGTTATATTCTCTTTCATCTTGTGATATATAAAAATTGTATTTAGCTCTTAGAGGTCTCCATTCTCCAAAGATGAACCACATTAAGTTGGCAATTGCCCCCAGTAAAATTTACCATTATTTTTAATATAAATAATAAAATTTATTATTGTTTTCTTATTTAGTGTTACATGTTATGTAATTAATTATTAAGCTGTGAAATAAGTATGGTACAATGATTTTGAAGGAGAATGGTTAGAAAGAGATTGGCACATCACAAATTACGTTACAAATTCAGGGTCTTTTTGGGGCATGGTGCATTGACGGAGTGGCACCACAACACAATTTTCTCTTTGAGTAAACTATATTTTGACAGCATTTTCAAAAAACTATCACTGAAATATGTGTTTTACCACCGATCCCGACTAGGTGCAGTGACAGTTTTCCCAATTGTCATCTGACATTTATAAATTAAATTAAATTAAATTATTAGTCATCACAACTTTTGAACATTTGATCATTCTTCAGTAACTTCACAAACCCCCCCCC
>NW_018165201.1:4891397-4925470 GCF_001263595.1 Phalaenopsis equestris | reverse complement strand
CCCGCCCCCCCCAAACAGACACTATATTTGAAGGCAATGTATAACACCTAAAGTTTGATATCTATAATTAAATCACCTCGCTGTTAATCATAATTAATATTACACTCTTTTTCCATTATAAAAATTTAATAAATTCAATGACCATAAAATTCATCATAATCATATTTAAGTTAAAAATAACTCCATCCAAAGATTTCCCCTCAAACAATACAATAATAGAAATTATACCTTACCAAACCAAAACAATCATTCAAGCGCTTTACTAGATGGATCAATACACATTCTTGCCACAAAAAAAAAAAAAAACGTGAATAATATTTTTCAAATATATATATATATATATTTGCATATTATTGAAATGTTAAATTACATAAAAAAAGGATAGAAAATGCAAACATTGTGAGATATATTTACAGAGCAATTTGCTCCACTGATTGTTTACAAAAACCTAAAAAGGGTAAGAAAACAAGGACGTGAATTATTTACATTCTGATACAAAAAAGAATGTGTTTAAATATTCACCTACAACAAGGACCAAAAAAAAAAACAAATCAGATGTTGATACTTGATCCCTTTTTGCACCAATATTATTATTTATTATGTGACATTTATATAAGTACCACCCAATTTCTATGTTTTTACATATCTAACAACTAAGCTCTACTTTTTACATTCATACCACTAAAATCTTTCATATCAAGTCAAAAATACCACCATTTTAACTTCTAAAAAAGTAAAATATACATTTTCATACAAACATAAGATGGCATGCATGTAAAAGTTAAAGTGTTGATGTTAGATATGTAAATACATAGGAATTAAGTGGTATGTATGTAAATCATCCTATATATTTAGATATATATGGAGAGAAATCATATTTACTTACATTTATGTACATAATTGCAGGTGGAATTAAGTTGGAGCTGGAAAATTTGCCCAGTGTAGCTCACCAGTTGCTGGAAATCGTGTAGCAGTAGCCGGAGGCAGAGAATTGGGTGACCAGATTGGGAATAGCTAACAAACTAGGCTGAAGTCTTGAGACTTGCTAGGGAACATCTATGGCCTGGAGGAACCAAGATACTTGTTCATAGATTCTTTCTGGTGCTCTGGGTCCAGGCTGAAGAGAAAATCAGACAGAGGTTAAATGTTTGAATGAATTTCTTTTTTACATATCTAACATCTAAACTTTGATATTTACATACATACCACTCTAACTCGTTAACACTACAAAAAAAATACCAGCATTGCTATTTTTTTAAAAGTCAAATACACAGTGTCATGATAACAAGGCGTTAGAAGGGTAAATATTAAAATTTCAGTATTAGACATGTAAATACATAATAACTGTGTGGTATATATGTAATATCATTTTTCACAAGGAAGTCCCAGCTACAAATTTTTTTCAGAGTTACTACAAAAAAATTTTCTGAAGTAAATTCCGAGAAAATCAAGAACAAATCATCCAAACAGTCCTAATAATGATTTGAAATCTCTTAATGCAAAATTCGCATAGAAACATCCTCTGATAAAAAGGTTATCTGTTTCAAAAATCTTATAATGGAAAAATAATCTGTAACAAATGAACTATGTTTGAGAAGGGAAATTTTGAGCCAAGATATAGTGATTCAAATTTAATCAGAATGCTTCATATATTCATCAGATTTATTTTGAGATGAGCATAATAAATGATTAACCAATCGAAAATTGTATTGCATTCATCTGGGAGTAAACAAAATAGCTATAAATCCCATTGCATACACAAATAAGGTTGTATGGAAATTTTTACGCATACAACTGAGCCCACCTGCCGAAATAATTAAACTAGTTGCTTCCACCCATGAGAGGCGGCCTAGCCCACATAGAGAGATACAACTATTGGAGACGGTCTTCACTACCAACAAGGACATAGGTTCATCCATCTTTAATAGCATTACCTAACATCCTTACCACGATTTTTGCAATGGGAGTCGTACACCACTCAAGTTTGTAAGATAGATTAGTTAGCAACATCTATATTAATCTTGATCAAGCAGTAGAAGCTACGAAACGGAAAATATATGAGCATTATACACCTGTTTCTTTAAGAATTCTTTGTAAACTTGTTCTACATATGTTTGCACTCATAGTCGATTTGCCTCCACTTGTCTCCAATACAGAGTTGATTAACATTTTAGGAGGAGAATGTTGAGCACTGCTTCCCTTTTTTTAAAATATGAAATAGTTTTATAAACGGTATTGCATATGTGTTGCTGCAAATTTGAAGCTTGTACGATAGAAAATTTAGCATCATCTATAACTATCTTGATAAACCACTAGAAGATATGGAATTAGATATATTTGAGCTTTATTCATTTGTTTCTTTAAGAAACTGTTTATTTTAGTATATGCAAGAATTTTACAGATGGAATTGCATATGCTTTCTTACAAAGTTGTTAAGTTTGCATGATAGCTAAGCTAGCAACATTTATAACAATCATGATCAACTAATAGGAACTACGGAATGAAATATATATGAGATTTGTCCATATGTTTTTTAAAGATTTACTATTTTAAATAACCTCGGTGTGGAGTAACATTTCGGGGGGGCGGGGAGCGCTATTTTTTTCTTTTTTTTTTTCCTTATGTTGAGACTTATAAATAGAATTGTATATGCTCTGCGGCATATTTGAAGTTTGCATGATAGATAAATTAGCAGCATCCTTACCTGTTCTGATCAATCAGTAGAAGCAATGAGATGAAATATATATAAGCAATGCTTATCTATTTATTTCAGTTTTTTTTTTTTTTTGTTTATTATCTTTAGATAGATATATGAGCGCTGGTTTTCAGTTTATCTGACAAATTTTGCTAGTCGAATTATTTGCTCTTATCTCCTCAGTGTAGAATAATATTTTGGGGGAAGAACATTGAGCACTGCTTCACCTTTTGGTTTTTTTTTTTTGCTTAGACTTTTATAAATAAAACTGTATATCCTTTGCTGCACATTTGAAACTTGCATGATAAATAAGCTAGAAAAAACCTTATGTGTTCTAATCAATTAGTAGAAACAATGAGATGAAATAAATATGAGCAATGTTTATCTGTTTATTTCAGTTTTTTTTGTTGGTTTATTTTCTTTAGATAGATATATGAGCACTGGTTTTTAATTTGCCTCATAAATTTTGCCGGTAAAATTGCTTGTTCTTTTCTCTTTCTCAGTGTGGAGTAACATTTTGAAAGGAGAATATTGATCACTGTTTCTTTTTTATTTTTCTTCTGCTGAGACTTTTATAAATAGAATTGCATATGTTTTAGTGCACATTTGAAGTTTGCAATATCCAAAAATTATTATGGAAGCCATGAAATGAAATATATTTTAGCATTTGAATGTTGGGCACTGATCAAACAATATAAGCTATGTAATGAAGTACATTTTAGCATTGTTAATTTGTTTCTTTCAGAATTTTATGTGTAATTACAATGCATATGTATTCATTGAGGATATATCCCAGATAACATCAAACGGGGATGTCATTCAAATGTTATTTAGAGTGATTATGAAAAATAACCATCAAAGGGCTCAACCGATCACCACTTATCAATTTTAAATTGGCAAGTTTGTTTTCCCACAGACACTACCTGTCGCAAGAGAATATGTTCAAGTGTTTATTCGATTTGGAAAAATGGTGATTATATATGGAGTCTTCTTTCGGTAAGAGATCTTATTGAGCCTAATTGTTGCCTCGAGGACCTTCGATTTGGCTAGCAAGAGAAAGAAAAAAATGGTTATAAGTATCTTATCACATGTAATCTGAGGGTTCACATTAATGCATGAATATGCAAAACACGTACACAAAAAATTCTGAAAGAAACAGACGAGCAATGCTCATATATATTTCATTCCATTGCTTCTATTGATTGATCAATATAGGTATATGGCTTGTTGATTACCATTGTTTTCCTCATTATTATAGTCATTTGCTTCAAATAACTAATCCTTTTTTTTTTGTGTATTAGAGTATTTGGAATGGGACTGTTAGTTTTTTCTAGCAGTACGACTTCTTTCTGTTATTTAGTTCTGAATATTATAAAAGCTGCACTTATTTTAATGAATTACACATATAAGGGTAAAACAGTATTTCTCAACAGAAACAACAGCAACACAACAAATCTCCCAAACAGACACATGTTTCTTCATCAACAGTTTTCTGACAACTTCTGAAAAGCTGCTTCTCCAGGAAGCAGTTTTATGGCAGCATCTTGAAAAAATAGCAGCCGCCCTAAACGCACCCATAATCACAATCATACTCACATAGGCATACCTCAGGTTTTTATAATAGGTGGACACAAATGATGAGCGAGGACCAAAAATTAAAAAGAACTTGAGCCTAAGAGGAAAACAAAAAAAGGGCATTTACATACATACCACACAATTTTATATATTAATATATCTAACACCTAAACATTGATATTTACTGCAGACAGCTCAAATTTTTAACATCACATAAAAATTGCCACTATTACTAAATTTTAAAAAGTGAAATACATATTTCCATGCATAGGTTTATTATACCCGAAGAGTCATGAATGTAAATATCAAACTTTAGGTGTTAGATATGTAAATGCATAATAATTGTGGCACCCCCCTCCCAAAACAAAATACACCACATTAATGATAAAATTGAACAAGCCAAAAAATTTACCTGTTTCTCATTCCAAGAAGAGCGCAGCGCATGGCATGAGCAGAAGCAGTAACAGGGGCTATAGCTGCTGCAGGAGCTGCACGGACTGCAGTTGCTAGAGCAGATCCAGCACTGGCACCTCGTCGATATTCTGTGATCGGAGTTCCGAGTATTGCACGAGCCGTCCTACTGAAGCCATCACTCAGACTCTCATATGCCTATGATTTCAATGCATAATGTGTGAGAAGATATCATAAACAAATAGAGAAATTCACATACATACCGCACAATTCTTATGTATTTACAAATTTTATACCCAAGGTTTCATATTTACACTTAGAACAGATTGGTGTCATAAACCTATGCATGAAAATGTGTATTTCACTTTTAAAATGGAAGTAATTTTGATATTTTTGAAGTGATGTTAAGGATTTGAGTGGTACGCATGCAAATATGAATGTATATGTGTTATATATGTAAAGACACGAGTTGGGTGGTATGTACGTAAATGCACCGAAAATATAATACTCTATATATAAGGCTGCATGATACAAAAAAATTCAGACTGATTACATCACAATTTTCGCCAGCCACACGATGGCCATGTCCCTGTCTCAATTATGGTAAAACAAGGGAATTATATCACATTTATGTTTATTTTCGTCTGAAATGCTGGATATTGGGCGATTTTGGAATCTTATAATTCTTAGTAATCATATTACTGCTTATAGTATTTTGGCATGTATAGGACTTTTTAGCTGATCTCCAAGTTTATATAAGGAAAAAAAAAAGAATAGGCTAAACTTCATGTTTGTTATAAATGAATTTACAAATACTTTTTGAATAATATCACAAACTGATATAGGACCAGACAACCGAGTGATGACTTTCAACTATTTTACACCAACGGAAGATAATTCATCTTCCCAATGTGTTTTCAAGAATTGCCACATTAACCGTAAACAGTACATCAACATTTCTAAATCTCTCTGTTGAAAACTGGTTAATTCAATAGTTTCCAACATTTTTTTTCAAATGCCAACCTCAAGATCTCAAAAATAATTAATCAAGCTTATTCAACATACGGTTATTCATGATAGCTTGAAGGAACGTTTACATACATACCAGTCAATTTCTATGTATTTACAATCTAACACCTAAATTTTAATTTTAGCATGCATACCACCTTACCTTGAAATGAAAAGATGTATTTCACTTTTAAAAAGTTAAAATGGTGGTATTATTTATGTGATATGGATATGAAATATTTGAATGTGATATGAAATATTTGAGTGGTATAAATGTAAAAAAGCAAAATTTAGGTGTTAGAAATGTGAATACATAGGAATTGGGTGGTATGTATGTGAATGCCCAGAGAATGTATACCTGGCGAATGCCTTCTTGTGCATCTGCAGGCTGATTAGAATTTGCTGACTTTTTTCTTCTATTCTTATCGGACGGTGATGGTGCATTAGATGGAATATTCCTAAGAATGAATTCTGTCTGAAGAAGTATCTCATGAGCCCCTGATGCCAAATGAACACCCAATCCAACAGCTTCAAGAGAAATACTTTTAACAAAAGCTATTGCTCCTGGAAAAAAAAGAAAGAGAATTACATAAAATTTCAAAGATGGGGCAATTACATGCATAGTACACAATTCCTATGAATTTACATATCTAACACCTAAGCTTTAATATTTAAAAAACCCAACACTCAAATCTTTAACATCACTTTTACTAGCTTTTAAAAACTCAAATGCACCTTTTTATACATGTGTTTTTTGCACCAACTGTAAATATCAAACTTTAGGTGTTAGATACGTAAATCCATAAAAATTGTGTGGTAAATATGTAAATTTTCCTTTAAGTTTGTAAAACTACCTTATGACTCTGCTCTATACAAACTTATACTATGTCCTAGAAACAATGAAGTTGACACAAGCAATAACATAAATATTATGATTTAGATGTTTGGTCGTGATATTTAGGGTTTAGCAAGTTTCGGTGAAACATGGGATCCGGAAATGGAATTCTAGCAGAATTTCTAATGACAGGGTAAGGATATAAGTAATAGGAATAGACATATCAAATTGGAGAAAGTGAGATTAAGGGCCTGTTTTGGGCGGCTATTAATTATTTATAACCTACTGATAAGCAGATTATTATGATAATCTGATAATCTGCAGATTATCAGAATAAGTTGGTTTGCTGTTTGGGGCAACTTATTCAGAACAGCTTACTGGGAGTTGTTGTTGCATAAATGACTATTTTGCCCATGTTCGGTTAAGTTGTTTCATAAGACCCTGTTTCGGTGTGCATTTTGACTCGATTCATCCGATCAAAGCGAATTTATATGCAGATTACTATATTCAAAGAAAAGATTCTAGCATTAATTGATCATTTGAAATCTTTCAAACAATTGTATCATCTTTCAAACAATCATTTGAAATCTTTCAAACAATTGTATCATTGAAAATTGACCAATGGACTTGGGAAGCCTTACACTGGTTAGTAGAAAAAAACTCCAATCTCATTGTCTGTTGTCAATTTATGGCCCTTATACGATTTAAGGCCCTTATACGGCAAACAATATACAAGACATAAAAGAGAATTACTACTATGTAAGTTAGTTTTTCTTTTCATCTATTTTTATATATATAAAAAGTATAGGCTCAGATGGTTCTCCAATAAAACCCTCCAATCCATTTCATATCACCCCTAGAATTTCTTAAAAAGCAGAAAATAATTACTGTCAAGCAGACTTCAATCCTCACCTGGAGCCGGGAGGGAAAGGGGGTTCGATGGAGATGAAGAGAGAAGCGGAAGGTATGATGCGGAAGAGCTGGGGGATGCGACAGAGAGGACGATCTGAAGACAGAGCTGAGTTTTGCAGGAGGAAACTTCGTCGGCGAGCTTGTTGACAAAGTCGAAGGAGATGCCGAAGGAAAATCGCACCTCCGCTCTACGCCTCTGCAGTATAGGGGAATCACATCTCCACTGGAGCGGCTTCGATGGGACAGCTTGGAGAAAAATCGAGGGGCTGGAGAGAAATCGATCTCCTCTTACCTAGATGGCTTCAATCTCGCGAGAGAAGGGTGAGAGAGGTGAGAGATCCGGTGGGGACGAGATTGATCGAGGGGATGGAGGTAATACGCTCTAACGTAACGCGGAAAGTAGGGTTCGAAGGGCACTCGCGAATAATGAAGGAATGACGTGAAATGGCGTTCAACGATATGAAATCGCTGAGAGCTACGTGTGAAACAAACACAAGGGAGACGTTTTCAAAACGCCCACCGCACCAATAAGCTTGCCCCAAACGGGGCCTAAGATTAGAAAATCTTGAAAATGTGATCGAATAAAGATTGAAACAATTTGCTAATAAAATTTAAAGGTAGAAAAAACTAAGCATACATAATGTAGAGAAAAAAGGAAGATAACTCTATTGATACAATATTTCATTCATCAATAATTTACCCAATTACAAGTCATGGGCCTAAATTTATAGAAATAGGGAAAATAAGGATAAGATCAACCATTTGAAATCAAATATAATCCTATCAAAAATCAAATCAAACATAATATTAGCCAAAAAAAAAGATGATTGAACCCAATAAAAGAATCAAATGAAAAAGAAGACAAATTAGCGCATAAAAACCATTAATAAGCATCTGATGATAATAAATCAGTTAATTACTTATCTTAGCTTAGCTTAGCTTATTTGGCTTAGATAACTTAAACCCTAACAAACTGAATTTTGTAGCAATTTTGCACAACTTAAATTATTTGCAGATTCACAAATAATTTCACTCAAAATTAGATAATTTAAGTTTTGAAGTTCTCTAGCATATTAAGTATTCACAACAAAGCGAAGAGAATATGGTTCAACCATTACATTTAGGGTGCGTTTGGGGCAACATATTTGCTGCGGCGCGGTGGGAAAATGCTATTACGGCAGTTTGGATTTTGTGGTGTGGCGGCTTATTAGGATAATCTTATCCCAAACGCGGGCCACTCTTCGACCCTGCGGTCCGCATTTATTTCGCAACATATACCCTGGCTGGCCTCTCTCGTGTGCCTTGCAGTTCAAAACCTCTCTCGTGTGCCCTGCTCTTCTCTCGCGTCTCTGCCCTAGCTCCCTTCTCCTCTCTTGCTTCTCCAATCTTCGGCTCAGGTGGCACGGATTTCCCTTATTCTTCTCTCTCGCTTCTCTCCGATGTATGGCTCTTTTGTATCCTTTGCTCCCTGTCCTCTTACGGTATCCTCTACCCTATAGACTTGTGGTTATATTGCATGCTCCTTTCGGTTTGAGGTTTGCCTTGTGTGACTTGATCTTTACGACTTATGGGTTTGCTCAATGTTGGAAGGATGCAATTTGAGGTTCATTGCACTGTGTGGCTTTTTTGTTTGTGATTATTTGCTCTTTTTGGTTTCTGATTCCCTATATATTTGGGGTCTTTGGCTTGCTTATTGAGGTTTATAGCCTCTGGAAGGAATGCTATAAATGAGTTGGTTCAATGGCTTGTTCTTTGCTGTTTATAGCTCTTTGTTCTATTTGATTACTGGTTTAAAGGGGTTAGACTTGGAATTTCCTTTTTGCTGCGACATTTGAAGGTTGGATTGCTCATTTTGTTCTATGGTTTGTTGGTCCTTATGGGTTGCCCTGTTGCAATTGCTTCTCCAATTTTGGTTGTGGGTTGCCCTGTTGCATTTGCTATTCTATGGTATGTTGGTCTTTGGTCTTTGTTAGTTGCCCTCTAGAAAGTTGGCTTTGGTGGGTTGCTCTATTTCTCGGATGTAGTGTTGGTCTGTTGGTTGTAGCTTGTTGGTGATATTGAATTTATTTTTTTTCGTGACATTTGGTGGTATGTGTGGTGCTGGTGCGTGTAGATGAGAGTGGTAGTGGTGGTGACGCCTTGTTGATGTGGTGGTGGTGGTGTGTTGTGTTGGTGGTGATGGTTGTGATAGTGTTGTCGCGGTGTTGGTTGTGTGCGTATATAGGAGTGTCGTCGGGTGGTGTGTTAATGGTGCAGTGGTGGTAGCTTATTGGTGTGATGGAGGTAGCTTGTTGGTGTCGTGGTGGTAGCTTGTTGGTGTGGTGGAGGTGATGTGGTTGAGGTGGTGTGTTGGGTTGGCGGTGGTCGTTGTGGTAGTGGTGTTGTGGTAGTGCTGGTGTGTGTAGATGAGAGTGGTGGCGGTGGTGTGTTGATGGTGTAATGGTGGTGGTGTGTTGATGGTGAGTTGGGTTGGTGGTGGTAGTGTTGCTATGGTTGTCTTGGTGTGTGTATATGGGAGTGGTGGTGGTGGTGTGTTGTTGGTGTGGTGATGGTGGTGTGTTGTTGGTGTGGTGATGGGATAAAGAACTCAGGCTAATATTTTGTGATCTCTGCTTTAAAGGGGTGGACTTGAGAAATAGGTCAACCATCTATTTTAATAAAGAAGGCTGGCATAATATAATAAAAAAATTCAAGGAAAGCACAAGAAGATAATATGATAAATTGCAACTGAAAAACAAGTGGGACCAGTTAAAAAATAACTGAAAAAATATGAAAATAATTGAAGAGTGGATCCAAAAGCTTGAGTTGGGATCCGAGGACTAGAGCAGAGAGCTGTAACTTTTTTAGGTCGGCAAATCAGTTCGAAGATTCCACCGCCGATAGTGACCAGGTGTGGAGAGTTCCATTAGAGGAGGGATTATCTCTTGATATTAATCAACTGCACTTTAAAAACAATATTATGATAATATTAATTGTTATTGTAATGGACTTTTTAAATTTTGATTGTTGTGTTAATAAGTATTTTGTGAGGTCCCAATTTATTTTGTAACATTCAAACTGAATATTTGTTTTCAGTACGAAATGTGCATACAGGACTGATTCTATTACAAAGAACAATATATAGTAGGAGCAGAAATGTCATTTGTTGTGAACAACTACAACACAGTTGTTGCATAACTGCGCAAAACAAACAGACAAAACTTCCCTGCAGCAGCTTTTAATCAGAAAATGCATTTTACAACTTAGCAGAAAGATATTAATTCCTTACCCCTCTGCACTCCCTTGACAAGTTTTTTATCTCTTCTATAACTTTTGACAGGCAACGTAACCAATTTAGAAGCGCCAGCGGCAACAGAAACCAATGACCTAACAGGAGCGAGACCTTTCAATAATTTGTGAACCTGAAAATGAGCCGTGAAAAATAGTGAAATTGAGAGTTGAGCCTGAGATTAAGTTGGTAAAAGCCAAAAAAAAGAAACATTTACATATATAGCATGCAATTCTAATGTATTTATATATCTCACACCTAACCTTTCATATTTACGCACAGAAGACTCAAATCTTCAATATCACATCAAAAATAAAACTAATATCACTTTTTATAAAGTGAAATACATATTTTCATGCATAGGTTTAAAGCACCAAAAGTACTATGTATGTAAATATGAAAGTTTACAAGTGAGATAAATAAATACATAGCAATTTTGTTCTAAGTAAGTACAATTCCCCAAAAAATAAAAAAATAAAAATAAAAAATAAAGATCAAAACCTGATTGTGAGAAATATCTTCCAACCACTGCCCAACTACTGTCTCACACAGACTCGCCCAGCCATAAACTCCAACAGCACACACTTGTTTCAGCTGCAAATCTATCCCCTGCAATATAATGTTGACAAATAACCACTTCAATCTCCATCATGTCTATGAAACAAGCAGCGAGAAGACTCGACTGCTACAATTATAAAAACATAAATTTGGCATAAAAAGGATGTTCCAATAATGACAATTGATTACATCTGCGAGCACTATAATGAGACACCAAATTAAAAAAAAAAAAAAAAAAAAAAACTTTCTTGTGAAAAAAAGAGCATATTAATTTATAATTCTACAAGAAAAATTGCAGTTTCTTAGGCACAAATAACATAGAATGCAACAAGATAACATTGAAAAAATGGAATAATGAATTCATACAAGATTATTTAAAAAAGTTAAGATAATTTCTTCTTTCATTATCCATTTCTCGATAATAAACTGCAGGATTGAAGCCAACTCCTTGTTCCAGTTTCAACACAGTAGTGGCTAATGCCCAGACAAAGTATTTGTTCATATTCTTAATTTAATAGAACAAGAGCAGACCTTTAATCGTGTAAGAATATGGCTCATCAGAAACTCAACAGAGCATATCAAATAATAAAAATGCGTTCTTTAAATCTTCAAGATACTTTCACTGTATTTGAATTATCACAGAAATCACTATTTTGTTATGGGAACATTTACATGCATACCACCCAATTCCTATATATTTATACATCTAATACTTGAACGTTATTTTTTACATTTATACTACTCAGATCTTTCATATTACATCAAAAATATCACCAGTTTAACTTTTAAAAAGTTAAATACCCCATTTCATGCATAGGTAAGGTGGTGTGTATGTAAAACTTGAAGTTTAGGTGTTAGATATGTAAATGAATAGAAATTGAGTGGAATGTATGTAAATCTTCCATTATTATATTATCTGGCTCAAGATTTCAGATCCAGATACTCAAATAATATGAAGTCATTATTAATATTCTAGATTCACAACAGAAGAACCGCTGGTATTACAAAATAAGCACTATTATCTATACTTCGGAAGAAGATGGATCCATCAAAAGGATTTACTTGTTAATAAATGCAATTGGTTCTTCCACATGATAGCAAATGAATTGTACTCTCAAGACTCGTCAACTTTGCAAACATGTGATTTCAATCCCTTAACGTGCGGGTGTCAACTAGCTTAACAGATAAAGACCTTTTAAGTTATCAAGGTCCTCAAATAGAAGCCTTATTAAATAAACGCTTCAGCACTAAACTTTCCCAAAAAAATGATTGCACTGCCTCCATGCCATGACGCATAGATCATGTAATAATGTCGTGATTAGTAGCATCATTTATTTACCATTAACTTCAATACATAGCTTATGTATGAACATCCATTCAAAACAAATAATGATTACAAGCTAGAGGAGTCCTGGGAGGACTTGCCCAATCAGAGGTCAACGAACCTATCCACCAAGCTCAAGGTAGACTCATAGACACATCCGCTAAGCTCACGAGGAGCTTGCACATGAGCTACTCAGGGACTCGCCGGACTGACTTAACAGATGTTACTAGCAGGGCCAACAACTTCCCAAGCCCGTCCTAATCTTTACTTAAGCTACACATCTCGTGTATTTTGTATTTTTTTTTTTTTTATAATATGTATAGCCCATTTGGTGGTTTTTTCTAGAGTGGTTGAAATCCCAGAACCCCCACCTATAAATCGGGAATCTCAGGAAGAGCAAAATGTGCATATTGCATTTCCCACTACTCTCCACTATTCTGTATTTCCCCTTATCATTTCCTTTGTGTAAGTAAAGTTCTGGTATAACCAATGAACAAAGTATGATCCAACACAAATAGGTCATAGAATGATAGAAGAATGTTCTTAGTAGCATCATTAAGTTATCACTAGCTTTAGAATATGGTCAACTTCAATCCATCTATCACATATTCCCTGCAACTTCATGACACTAGAAAGTTAAAAAACAAATAACTACTGCCCGTACGTATATTATTAGTTCAACTTACTAAAGTTTACAAATAATTATGACAAAATTGGACAAATTTCTTGATAATGGTGATCATAGCCAGAGAGAGAGAGATCGGAGAGGGGGGAAATTTCAAAGTTTCACATCAATCCCACTAGAGCCCAAAACTTCAAGAACAAACAAATTGAAACTTTGCCAAGATTAACAATCAGGCGAATGGTATTTAACAATGAATGATGGGGCCCTTCATAAAGACAATTCCTTATAATAGCTTTATAAAGAAAAAATATATATATCAGTTTAAGGTCTGTGGGCACTTAGGCGTTGTTTGGTTCACAGAAAGTTGAGTTATTGATGGATGATGCAGAATGAATAGCAAAAGTTGGAGAAGTCCAGTACAGGAGAAGACCCAGAAAGATAAAAAGAAGAAAAAAAAAAAAGATTAAATGCCTCAAAAGAAGGGCGGCAAAGACAAAACAACAAATAGAATGACTAAGAGGGAAAATTCCCATGTATATTAGGGGAGGCCACAATAAATTCAAATCTCAATTCATCATAATAATTATCCTAAACACAAGATAAAAACTCTTATATAAACTCAAGGCATAAAATGCTTGCATAAAACACATTACGATTAACACTGAAGAAAATAAAAGCCTTGTTATATACGAAAAAAAATTTAAAACACTTTTAGCAACTCTGGACATATACATGACAATAAAATTATGCTGAATCGGTTGTGTAAACTTCGTTGCTATTGAAAGTTGGTGAAAAGCACCAATTACTGTTTGTTAGACTTAATGTTAATGCTTGTTTGTTATGTTAAAACAAACAAGTAAAATGCTTTTACATTAATATGCCAGCTTCTAAAACACAAAATAAATCAACAAGTCACTGAAGATTTCACTAGATCAAACAGTAAAACTAGAAATTTCTGCAGTCTTATAGTTATCAGATAGCTAATTTGCAATTTTGCAAACAATATGGCAAGCAAATATTTTAATGACGGTGCTAGTAAAGAGAGACAATAACAATAAAATAAACTAAAAATAACATGTTACCTTCCAGGGAACAAGGTTCAGAAGTTCAACATAGTTTCCACTTCTAAGTGATGTGAGATCCATGTGACGAGGAACATAGTCAACACACACAACCAGAGGCTTGACATCACATTTCTGAATCAAGGAAGTAGAGAATCAGTCTAAAATCAAATATTTCCTCCAAAGACAAGATAGTTATAAAAGCATAAGTGCCTAAAATATTATGTTCCATAGCTTTGGAAAGAGCAAAAAATATCAAAATTATTACAAATCATGATATTTTCCATCAAAATATGTAGAACCAGGTACGTGCACACAAAAAAAAGGAACTGAAAACTGAAAAGCTGAAAAAAAATTAAGCACCGTCAAGGCATACTTTTGATTAAATAGAATGCATTTAACATGCTATATTTTACATTTGGCCAACTTTAAAAATTAAGCAATAGATTTGTCAGAGAGTGCAACTAACACAATCTAACTATTGAAACACAATCATTCATCAAATCTAATAATAACTAAACAAGAACTAGCAAACTAAATGATTAGTACCAAAATTTTAATTTTGTTAACAACAAAAAGGCTCAGATGCTTTTCTCTTCATTAAAAATAGGGAAGAATGAGAAACATCCAGTAGACAAATCCAAGTAATATTTCGCCATTCAACAATGTTTCATATGGATATCAAAGCTTTTTTTGTTTTAAAGGACCTATATGGAACAGCAAGTGATGTTCATATGAAAAAATTTGGAAGAAAAAAATTTAAAAAAAAACCTCAGACCAAAAGACCGAAGAAACTACCCAGCTACGGGGACCGAAATGTTTACCTGAAAAAAGGGAAGTAATGCTTCCTCAACAATTGGCAGATTTCTATAGGCTTTACTCATTTTCTCGTCCATACATGACATATCTACATCCTTAGATATAGCTGGAGACTCTTCAACAGATAATCCATTGCGAAAGAAACTAATGAGAAAATTTATCTGGCTTTGATCAAGATGCAACCGTATCGGAAGAAGCTCAAGATATAGCCTGCCCAAAGTTAACATTAGCTACAAGCAAAAAATAAATTTTACAACATAAACGGATGTATACTAGACATGCTAGAGATTAATTGTGGCATGGGATAGCAGAGCAAAAGTTCTATATGAAAGACTGAGTACGTTAAAGGCGTTCGCAGAAAAGTGGATTGGATTTAGTTATTTCTCAAGCAGACATTCAGAAATGGTTGATGAGAGCGCAAATGCCATAGATGACAAATCATTTATGTTGGTAAATATGTTCATTCTTTATCTTGGTAAATATTTTGCCATCTTATGTATGCTCATCGTTTGGAAAGTGAATGCAATACATACAGGTGAATTTAAAAAAAACAAGATAAAATAGCATACATCACCAAAATTATGTTACAGATCACCTCAAATGAAGTAGTAGTTTAGCAATAGTAGATATTCTACTAAAATATTAATTAGTATTGCTGAAATTTTATCTAAGCGTACTTTGCCATCAAAGCACATAGCAAATTACCAAATTAAATGACTTAAAAACAATCAAACGTTTGTCAGAAAAACCTTAATTTGAAAATAATAGCTTGTCTGTAGATCCAATGATGCAAAAGTTTGAAGCAGCATGGTAAAAAGGGCCTTCTTCGCCATAGAAGAGAAAGAAGTTCAAGCTCTAACTAAGCTATGTGATAAGTTCATTAAGCATCAAATTTTACAATTTCACTTGTAAGTAAAAGTAGAAGCACAGAACTTTTTATAGAAAAAAACTTCCAATACATTAGGCTACAGCATACAAGTCCTCTACAACTAAGTTTTAGGTAAGGATCCTGCTTTGAAGTACTAGAACGCAAGCTTCTAAGAAATATTACCAGGTTTACAAGAAGAGAAGTCTGGATTACCAAGCAACAAAAGGGAAGAAGGCATTAAACAAAAATTTTGATATAGCTTTTGCCATAACAAAGGATGTACATTAACAAACAATTATAGGATAAGAAAGGCATAAAACATAAATTTTGATGTGGCTATTGTAATAACAAATAATATATTAACAAATAAGTTATGCCTTTTAAAAGTTACCTGTAATCTTCAAGAGGTGTCATTGGATTAGGCCTCACCGTTTCCAAATCTAACTTAAATGCTTTAGCATAGGATTCTCTTGGATGATCTTTGGAATTATAATGCCCGATCACCTAAAAAGGAAGACAATTAAATTCTTCAACAATTTTCCAAGGAGAAAGAGGTTAAATGGTCCTCCGACTCTTTATAGCGGGCTATTTTATTCCTATAGTCTATAAAAGTGTCAATTTAGTCCCCATAATTTTTTAAGAGGGGCTTAAATAATCAGTAAAGGGGACTATTTTAGCCCATATTTAAAGATCTATGGACAGAATTGTAAATGAACCAACGCACTTGAACTCAAACTCGGCTCGACTCATAATCGACCTATTTGTTCAAATTAGTAGATAAGCAAGTTCTAACATTTTTTTTAAACCTTGAATGCTAAATGAACCAAATTTGAAAAAAGTCTAACTCGCTTGTTAATATTCATAAACAGGCTCATTTGTTCTTCAACAAGTAATTTGTTAAATGCTCTATACTTATATGATATTTTATTTAAATAAATTTGATTAATTATAATTTATTTAATTATATATTTAATAATAATATATTATAATTTAATATCAACATACATATAAATTTAATCTATTTTTTATTTAAATAAACTAACCTTTTAATAAATATTTATATTATTTGATTGCAAATGGCCTACGTACAACTTATATGATATTTTATTTATTTAGTATAAACTAGTGACATGTTAATTTAAAATTTATTCAGTTAATTATTTATTTATATTTGTAAAATCATTAATTAATATATTCATATAAAAAATCAAATATTCATTCGAGTTTTTAACTTGATTACTAATTTTATATGAAACATTAAGTACAAATCCAGTTCTAATATTATATGAAAAATTAAACATTCATCCTAATTTTTAGATTGATCAATTAATATAAATATATATATATATATATATATATATAAGCCAAATATAAATCAAGTGTGATCATTAAAAAATTTAAGCGAGCTAGGTATGAACATAGATGTGAAAGCTTGGATCAAGCTCAAATTGAACATGAACAACTTATCATTCAACCAAGCCAAGTCCAATCCATGACATACTCGATTCAACTCGGTTGAATTATAACCCTATCTATGAACTAATTAGCACTTTTATTGAATATGGGACTAAAATGACCTCATATAAATAGTCAAGAGACTATTTTGACATTTTTCTCATTTTCTATTCAGCATACAGTCAGGTAAGCATCTAAGGTTGTTCCCAGTATTGAAAAATCTTACCATTTTCCATGGAGCATTTGCACTTTTGTCATAGAGATTTAAGTCTTGGGCATCGATGGAAAGTTTTGATACATTGATCTCACCTTCAGGAAATATTGCATATAGAGTATTCAACCCTGACAAAATAAGTTCCAAGGAAATACCTCCATCCTTTCCAGTTGAACTTTTCATTTGTTTAGACCAATCTGACCCCGCAAACATACTCCATCTAACATCTATATTCTTAAAAAGCACTTTCCCTTTTTCTCTGCAATGAGCAGAAGCATCTGAATCAACGGGCACAAACTTAGTTTTCTCATAATGTTGATCGGAATCAAGTGGTACAGAATTTGGAACATGGTTATCTACTATCACTGGATAACTATCAATATACCATTCAACCTTCCCACAATCAAGATCAGCACGAGCAGGCAAATCATATGTCCATCTCTGACCCTCTTGAGGTGGACTACCTTTTGCTGTCAGAGATGGCTCCATCGTCTCCGGAAAATAGTAGCTTTCAATTAGTGGGGGAAGTAATTCTTCCCTTTCAGACATTATTTCGATATTATCCAATCCCGAGTTACTTGTTGAACAACAGTCTTCCGTCCCATTGTTACAAGCTGACATCTTCACAGAGGAGAGAGCATCAACAAAAGGAAAGCTTGAGTTTGGATTAATAATATCAACTGTATCCTGACCAATCACATTAGGATTAGGAGGATTATCGGACTGGAAAGCATTCTCAATAATCCCATCCAACAGCCCAATATTTTGAGAGTTGTCATCACTTCGAGAAAGCTCTTTCCCAGAATCCGAACTAAGAGAAGAATGAGAGTTATCCAAAGCATCATCAGACCCATTTGTTTTAAGACTTTGTTGGACACTATTCCACCTAGATTGCAGGTGTGCAAGAGCATCTTCCACATCAGGCGCATAAAGCTGCTGCAATTGAGCAATCAATCGAAACAGTCCATGAGTCGTATCATGGCAAGTATGGAAATTGACATGCGAGTCGGAGCACTTAACTTCCCACCTTAAGCTATAAATCTTCACAACAGCCACTAAAAGGCAAGCCGAAGCAACTTTGGCATAACCCATCTTTTGCAGATAATTAACATCGTAACTCCCATAGTCGTTGTTCAAGCCTGAAGACTGACAAATAAGAAGTCCCAAATCCCGTAACTGAATATTGTACTCGCTACTTGCAGAGTTTGATTTGGCATGATTAGATATGCTGAATGAAGAAGCAGCTAGAAGGCTGCCCACAAATTGTTCAGTATCATCACATCCAACATATGCATCATCATGTTTAAAGTGAGGCTCGTAACATAGAGCTACATCCACTAAATCAAGGAAAAAAGATGCCTCGTAAGTTTTACAATTTGAAGAAAGCTTTGATTGGTTTACATCACTGCTCGATGATTCTTTTTCGAAAGGCGAGCTAAAGAAGGAACATATATGGCCGATCCAATCTAGACGGCCACCAGGTGCTATGATTGTACCGCAATGAATGAGAATGGATGTATGACTACGAGATAAATGAGGATTACTTAGGTATGTAATTGTAGTTCCAGCAGAGCCGAAAGACAGCACATTAGAACCATCACCACCTCCACGCCTGCTAACAGAGTTCGTGCAAGATATTAAGAGAACATCATGGGTTGCTGAAGAAGTACAGTCATTAACATTGAATATGGAACCACATAATCGTCCCTCTCCATGGATGAGCCTAAAAAAGTTTGTGCCGCTAATGTCACCAATATTCGAAACAGACATTATCTCAAACTTCTCAACTATGAGCCTAAAACCATTCCATGAACCAATTAGCTCCTTTTGAACCGAAAGACTGCAGTCAGGTACCTCATCAAATACAATGTGTAGATCCAATATATCACAATCCATGATAATAGTAGCTTGAGATGAATCATGTTTATATAGAATCCGCTCCTCCTCAGAGACACCAAATTTAGAAGAACCTCCACTAGACAAGCCCTGCATGACAATATCTAAAAGGCAACTCAATCTTTCATAATCATGGCTGTGGAGATTGAGCTGAATGGTAGCAAAGCCTAGACAAAGCAGAAATCCGGAGCTAAGAATCAACTCCTGGCGAATATCGGAACACATCTCCTCAATGTCCTCAACTGCTGCCACAGAATAAAATTCACAATCTTTTCCGGCGACTTTATTCCTACTTCTTCGGTCATGCGTAGATGCCATTCTCCAAGCTCTGCTTGTCATCCAAGGACCAGTTACAGGACCATTCTGCCAAACTATACTAATTCCAGAGAGTTTATCGCCTGTTCTGTTGGTTAATGAAAGAATTTTCACAACAGAGACTTCTTTTAATTTGAATGGACTGGACTGGTCAGCAATAGCATCTTTGGGTATAGAATTAGTGAAGTACATGTCGAGGGTCCCTACATCAAAATGCAAAGAAAGGGTTGGGGTTGAAGAACTACCATTTGATGCGCCAAGTTGTTTTAGTGGACGGGGAGAAACCTCTGAAACTTCTTCAGTAATAAGCGGTGGGAAATGCTCAAGGATAATGAACTTATCCATGAGATATAAATGCCTAAAATCTTCCATGTTTTGCAGAGGAAAGCAAATGATGATCCTTGTGCGGGCAAAGACAAAATTTCCTTGCACGTTATCTGCTCTAGGAACAGTCTTTATGGAAGAATCACTACGTTTTACATCATGAGGCGAGAATTTTATATCACGAGATGAGTTTTCAACTACGAAATCTCTGTTATCAACACTTCTCTTAAAACAGGTTTCAACCATTCTGAAGAGGTTTAGTAACGAGTCTATCAAATGAAAGTGGAGCCACAGAACACACGGTGGAAAATTCAAAGAGAAAGAAGTTGAAGACACTGAACTTCCACTTGGATCTGCCACACTAACAACACAATGGAAGCTAAAATCACCTGAAGTTTCCATGAGTCCAACCTTAATCAACCCCTGCTGAGAGGAAGAATTTTCACTGATATTCTCAATATTGCGCTCAATAGTTGTTTCTAAATCATACTCCTGGATAAAAACAGGAAAGGGAGGAAGAGCATCCAGAACCTTTTGTTTCAGACTTCTATTTATAAGCATCTGATCAAACAGGTCAATGTTATCAAAAAAGCCAAACATCCTGACATGATTTTTTTGATAGTACTCGTCGATTTTGACATCTTTGACTGATATTTTACAATCTTTCTTTCGTGAGCCAATCTGTTTGCTTTCACAGAGAAACTAAATTAGTTGAGGAAAACATGATGATGATTTGAGAATAAATTAATGCCAATAAAGAATCATACTGGATGATGAAATTATTGAAATCTAAATAATAATGCAGAGAGAAAAGCGTCAAAATATTCCATCAACTCTTTGTAGTGAGTTATTTTAGTCCTGGAGTACATAAAATTATCAATTTAGCCCCCAAACTCTTTTAAGATTGGCTGAAATAGCCCCACGGAGGACTATTTCAGCTCCAGTTTAAGAGTCTGGGATTAATTTGGCACTTTTATAGACTTCAGGACTAAAATGGCTACATGTAAACAGTTAGGGGACTATGTTGGCACTTTACCCATAATCCAGACATCATGTGGGAAAATGCTACTACAGTGTTAAATTTTAACCTGAAAAGTAATAACTACATCTTGACTGTTTGCTTTGAGATGGTCTATCTTTAGACCAGTCAAATTAGGTTCAGCCATAGAAGAAAAACAGCTTGCATAGGAGTCAAGGCTTTGCCCACTTGATAAGGAATTTTGAGTACAACTTTTTAGAGGTCTCAAATGATCTAGTGGGCATGACTTGTTGTCATCCCTGTCACTGCCAAAAAACTGATCGGAAACATTCCCTTCCTTGTCATGGAAATAAAGGAAAAGAGAGACTCCTGCAACAGTTGCTCTTAAACTGGTCTCAACATGTTGCTCTGCACATATAGCAATGAAAACAGTGATAAGATACTTATCAAGAAAATCATAAATTAAAGAGGGAGAAACATAAAAAAAGGGAGAAAAAAATATGCCAATTAATATGCAATTTATCAAAACTGCTAAAATTTTTTCAGGTTTTTCACACAGTGATAGGAAACTTGTTTAGAAAATCATAAATAAAGATTGTGAAACAACTAGGGTGCCTCATTGTGACTGGAGTTCACACATTTTAATCTAAAACCTTTACTAAATAGGTGTGAGGTTGTAGAGATCTCAAACCCTCTGACGCTGGCGCTAGGGCAACACCCGATACAAGCGCTTTGTTTCCACGGGTGTGTGACATGTAAATACATAAGAATTGTGTGCCATGTATGTTAATGCCACAAGAAATAATTACTGCATTTAGTTAGTCATCCATGACAAAGTTGCCACCCATTCAATATTAAGTTCGTATGAACTAAGTTGGTACAAAACCTTCATCAAACATTTTTCTAATTCAAAGATTGAAAATTTCAAATAAATTTAAATATAACTCAAAGCATAAAACAATATTTTTGTGCAAAATATAAAATAGCACATCATGCATGACTGCAGAAATTGTCATATTTTGCAGATGAAAATATATGCCTCACAAAAATCCATCTTCAAGCAAAATACCTGGAAGCCTTTGACCGGAACCAGAAGCAAGGTTAGAAGCAACGTTAATTGCACTGAAAACTGAATAAGTCCAGTTCCATAGCCCACTATTTGCAGAATTTGCCTGAGAGCTCCGCAACCCATCAAAGCATTCAAAAAACTCATCTATGCTGCAGGGCAGATTGATCAATTAGTACCCCAGTAGGTAATAATCACCTATGAAAGAATAAAAATTTTGGGCATTTACATATATGCCACACAATTCTTATATATTTACATATCTAGCACCTAAACTTCATATTTACTTGCATACCCCTCAAATCTTCAACATCACATAAAAATACCAGTCACTATATTTTTAAAAGTGAAATCATACATAAATTTATGACACCAAAGTGTTATGAGTGTAAATATTAAACATTGGGTGTTAGATATGCAAATATATAAGAATTGTGTGGTATGTATGTAAATTTCCCTAGACATTTATCTAAGAGGTGTGTTACTAACACAGGGTGTCTGATAGGCACAGAGTGTCCCAAGGATGCCTAGATCAAACCGGTCCAAGAAGGGAGTGCCACCCAAGGGGAGTGGGGTCCACTTCTAGTTATTGAGGTTCATATATCTATTTTTTTTGGTGTCTAAATTAGTTTTTGACTGTGTTTGTTTCGAGAGAGCTGTTAGCGTTTCTCTTTTCCTTTCTAGGGTTGTAGTCAAAGGTTCTGAGTGGTGCTCCGACTGTATCTCGTTCCCGATGTAAAGTTTACCATTCGATGTCCTTCGCCGTCCCTTTCCCGCATGGGGTTATTTCACCTCACCACTCCACTTTGGCTGCCATCACCTAGATCCACCCCTACCTTGCTATTTCTGCTTGCCAAGCTGTTGTTTTCTGCAACCCTCTGCCCTTCAGCACCGACCCAACCATCTCCGACAACCCACACCTTCCTCCTTGCTACTGTCACCCAGAACCATCCCCTACCGCTAATGTCACTATTGTTGACCTATTGTTCGGAGCCTGGAAAACAGCCTGTCAACCGCCTCTTTCCACCACCCCGCTACCTTCCAAATCCCTAGTCTGCACCACCTCCACCCTACATCTAGGGTTGTCTCTAAGATTGTGAATCGCTCGAAAATTAGATTAAATTTTAGCTCGAATTGGATCGTTCGAACCATTCAAGCCTAGCTACGAGCCAAATTAAATGATCCAATCTACTTCAATCTGTTCTCGGTTCGGATCGAGATCGAAATAAATTCTTATATATTTACATGTATAACACCTAAATTTTTAGTTTTACATGCATAACGCATTGCCAGCTCAGTTAGTGGGCTCCATTTTGCTTGAGCGGAGTGGTAGGGGTTTGAATCCCCTCTTTTCCCCAAAAAAAAAAAAAAAAAAAAATTTGTGGGCTTGAGCTAGCTCAAAAATTGGATAGATTCGCACTGGATCAGATCGAAATTTATTGGATCAATCCACGATCTGATTTCAAGCCAACCCTAGATCGGTTCAAGATTGGATCATTCACAATTTCACACCCCTACCTAGATCCGCCCTAGTTTAGTTTTGTGTGTTGCTTTTGTTGCCATTTCAAAGTTCCAGTTGTTTTATTATAATTTCATATTTAAATTCAGCAATAATTGTGTTTTCCATTGGCATTTGGTTAAACCACGGTATCATTTAGATCATGGATAGGCCAACACTAGTTCCATCCTAGGATAACCTAAACCAACCAAACCATAGCCAAATCTTGACCTATCCGTACCTAAAACATTTTCCCCTGCCTTAAATAAGCCCCGTACACCCTCTTTCACTTCCCAAACCTAAACACTAATCATGCTACGAAGAAGACAAGTGTTGGAAGTCGATCACGAACTTACAATGGAAGACATGCAATGGGAAATCAACCGACTTCAGCAAAGGCTTGCTGAAATTGTGGAAGGGACTCATGGAAAGACCATCCTCGATCGGGATAGTGAGATTCAAAGAGAAGAGAAGAAGGAAAATTTGAATCCCTTTCGTAGGGATGATTCCAGTGAATAGGAGGATAGGTCAAGATGCTTTGGGAAACAGTATCAGAAGAGGAGCCTGGGGGATGGAGTGACTTTTGAAGGATATGAAGATATGTTAATAAAGGTAGACTTATCGCATTTTGAGAGGAGAATGAATTCTGATGACTTCATTAAAAGGTTGCAGACTGTTAAGAGAATTAGCGAAGCTTGTTATCATAAAGTTGAAGAATGAATTTTTTGTGGCGGAAGAATCTGAAGAGAGTGTGACAGAGAGAAGTTAGGTACAAGATTACTACTAGGGAGAAGATGAAGAAGAAGATGCGGAGAAAGTATCTACCCATATGCTATCATCAGGACATGTTATTGAAGCTCCACCACCTACAATAGAGACAGTCATCGGTGACGGAGTTCGCAGTAGAGATTGAGCAACTCATGTTAAAATATGTGCTGACAAAGTTAGAGGAGCACACTATAGCCAGATATTTGAAATGACTAAAGCAATCCATCAGCAATGTTATTTAGCTATAGCTTTATTGGTCGTTGACTGATTTTCAAACCTTAACACTGAAGGTGAAAAGATGGCAAAACCAAAGCAAGCATCCAACTTTATTCAGACAGCCACCCACAGTTGAAGGTATTAGCAAAAGCACGCACGGGGAGTTGTGAAGACTGGTTAGAGGAATGACAAAGTTGATCAGAGCGAGAAATTTGAGAAGAGCAGCACATCCAACAAAATTCCAGCCAAAAAATGTTTCATTTATCATGAATATGGACAAATCGCCTCCAGTTGCCCTACTAGCAGAGTTGTTTCCTTAATCGAGCGAGGTGCGATAGAGAATGAGCGAGGAGAAGGCAACAAATAATAGGTTGAGGATTACTAGCTCCATGGAGATGAAAGTGAGATGCTAGTTGTGAAGAGAGCTCTGCAGAATGAACCGAGGAAGGATTCCTCATGGTTGACACGACATCTTTCGCACCAGGTATACTATTAGAGGGAATGTATGCAACCTTATTATTGATGGAGAGAGCTGTAAAAATATGCTCTCTACTTTTATGGTGAAGAAGCTGGACTTGGCTACTCAAAAACATTCTCAACCCTATTCTTTGAACTGGTTGAAGAAGGGGAATGTGACACACGTAGATCAGCATTTTTGGTAGAGTTCTCTATTGTGGACCAACTATAGGATAATGTGTGGTGTGACGTTGTACCCAAGGATGTTTGTCGCATCCTGTTAGAGAGACTGTGGTAGTTTGATCGCAGAAATCGGCATGATGGGTTCAAGAACACATGCTAATTCACAAAAGAGAGAAAACACAGTTTTTGTTTTCCATCAGAGAGTCTAGAGGATCTAATACTCACATTGCAGAGACTGTAGTTCCACGTGTCACCTTTCTACAGCTAGTTTAGCAGGCCCCAATAGCGATGGCCTTAGTCATCATAGAAGGGACTGAGAATGAGACTGAGCCGCCAGAGATGATACAGCCACTACTAGCCAACTTTCACAATGTGATGATTGATAGCTAAAAACTCAAACCAGCAAGCATGTATGCCTAATCTGCTATGTAATTCTAACTCCTTGTCTTGTACGTGAGTCTAGGGAAGAAGAATCAGTAGTGGGATCAAATTATAGCCCAATTTGAATTTGCTTATAATAGGTTTGGGAGTCAAGACTATAGGGCATACTCCCTTTGAGATTATGTATAAGTGTAATCCACTCACCCCACATGAGTTGGTACCATTTCTTCTCATTTCAGAAGTTAGTGTGGATACTGAAGCTAGAGTGTGGGAGATTCAGAGGCTTCATGAAGAGGTTTGGAAAAAGATAGCCAAATAGAACCAAAAGTATCAGACACAATCTAATAAAACCAGGAAAAATGTAACTCTTTCAGTGGGGAGATGTAGTGTGGATCAGACTGTAGAAAAAGAGATTTCCTATGGAATCTTTTAGAAAACTTGAACCCATAACAGATGAACCTTTCAGGATCCTTAAGAATATGAATGACAATGGCAACATTATTGACTTTCCAGAAGATTACAGCATTTTTTCTACCTTCAAAATGACAATCTAACCCCATACTATGAGGAGACGGGAGCTTCAACTAATCAGGTTGAAGCTCCCCTAACCCCGGGATCTAACGCGGGGAGTCTGATAGGTGTAGGGCATCCTAGGGACACCTGGACCAAACCGGTCTAAGAAGTATGGGTGTCGGTCGAACCCTCAAAGGCTTTGGAGCGTCGCTCAAGGGGAGTGGAATCCAGGTCTAGTTATCCTATGTCTTATTATTTGTTTTCGTTGGTGTCCAGAGTTAGTTTTTTGCTGTGTTTATTTTGTGATAGCTGTCGAAGTCTACATTTTCCCTTCTAGGGTTATATCCAAGGGATTTGAGCGATGGTTCAACTGCATCTCATTTCCGATGTGTTGTTTATCCTTTTGATGCCCTTTCCCATACGGGCTTCATTCACCTAGTCACTCCACTTTGGTTATCATCACCCATATCCGCCCCTATATTGATGTTCGTGCTTGCCAAACTGCCATCAAACTTGATGCTCCTATTCAAGGACCTTCATGGCCTCAATGTTTACCTAAATCGTAAGTCTGAGATGAACAATTTATCCATTTACTATAAGAAGGATGACAGTGAAATGTTTTAAATTTACCAAAAAACATACTAGAATTTCATTATTCATAATATATGGTGAGTGAAAGGATTTTTTAAGCAAAAGTCTTCATCACTCCGTCATAGAATTTTTTTTGTTGAGGTTCTCGTGATTTGTAAGGAAGTTTCTTAATCAATTATTTTTACAATCAATCAGATAGCGGAGTTTGTATCAAGCTGCGAGATTTTTGGGAACAACTATCAATGGACTATAAGATCTATTAATGTCATTCATCTTAATATAACATTAGAAATGGTTTATATAATACTAATAATGCTAAAAAGGCCCTTCTCACAAGGCTTTTTGAGTAAAAAAAATATAGTAGGCTTTCATCTTCCACTTTTTTCATCACAAACTAATTTGAATAGGTTATCACACAGTTCTAATTAAGTTGAAAACTCTATATTTTAAGCATAGTCAACTCCAACATGATCAAACATTCAAAGTTTTATTATCAAAACTAAGTCTATGCAAAATTAAAAATATGTACCAAGTAAACAAAGTTAGCAATTTGCCATTCACTTGCTTCAAGTGATGTTTGAAGGGCCAAAACATTAAATAATGCTCTCATATTAAACTTTGAGGGATCAGAGAATTTAAAATCCAATGAGCTATAAGAATTTAAGGACTTCACCGATGAAAGCCTCTACCACAATGAGGATGTTCATACATCAATGACAATCTGACACAAATGTATCATATAAGTTGCATTTGTATATCCCCAACAAGTTTTGAAGGTTGAAAATGCACTAGCATCTCCCTAATTTATACAACTTGCAAAGATGACAGACGCAAATAAACTATTGATGGTAGTTACATTAATGTAATCTCAAAAAATAGCTTTGATTAGAATTAATTAGCTATGTTTAAAAAATTAATAAGCTATGGCTAAAATCATCATATTTCCTAAAAACATAAACTTTTTGTGGTTAAAGTCCTCTTATCCAAGTTTCAAAATATTACTCATAATGAATAACCCAATGAGCTTCCTCTCATCAGGGATATTCAGCACACCATCGTTTTTTATGTTGAATACACAGTAGCAGACTTGATAACTTAATGGAATGAAACCCAACGAGCATGCTAAGCTCGAACAACATGCAGGTGGATTAGCATATAAAGATATTGTATAAGAAAGTTTAAATCCATATGATGTCCCAACTATTAATGTCAGAAAAGATAATTTTTAATATATGTATTGATAGTAGAGCATTAAAGAAAATTACAAAAAAATGCATATTCCATATACCTAAATTCGATTGCATAATTATCATGACAGGTGAGTTACTATACTTTTAAAACATTAATTTGTGAAATGGGTACTATTATCAAATCTGAATTAATTCAGATAATGAATACAGAACAAATTTGAATACACCTGATGGGTTATGTGAATGGTTCATTTTGCCTTTTGGATTGTTTAATGTGCCCAATATTTTTATAACTTTGTTCATTGGTAAATTTTTGCTATTAAACTTGAACGACGTTTATTTATAACTTGACCACAATTGAGCATATTGATCATTTTTTATTAAAGAGTGTTCAAGAGAAGTTATACTTTAGCCTAAAAAATGAGCAGTTATGATGTCAAAAGCTATACTTTTTTATAGTGTCTTATCCTTAAAAAAATGAAAGCAATCTTTGATTGGTCAACAACTGTATCTATCATTGATGTTCAATTTTTATGGGTAAGTATCGAAAGCTATAGTTCTTAGTTTCAAGTTAATAACCGGTAAATTCATCTTAAGTTGGGCCGGAAAGTCCTCCCTTAGTATTTTTGGGTGTACACAAGCCTTAAGCTGCATTATTTGCAACCAAAAAAAAAAATTATTTCCAATTTTCAAAAATTAAAATATAAAAAACTTAAAAATAAGTAATAGGCTTAACAAATGGATTTAATGCCTTCAAAGTTAACCTTTCTCCGGACAGGTAAATCTATCATTCAAAATAAACTATGAACTATCTCAAGTTTTATTAATCTTAACATTGATACACATTAATGTGCATAAGTCTAACAGAATACAAGATGAGTATGTGGCATGTACTGATCTTCACTTATCATGATCACAAGGATATGTAATATAGTCCTCATGGCTTCTACTTTTATAAACTGAGATGGATATTTGTATAAGGCTAGCAAGCTTTACATTCTCAAAATCTCTCTTTGGGGTCACTATAAATTTACTGGAGTGTAAGTTCTGCTAGCCCTCATTGAAAAGGATTACTGTGAGGATTGCTTGTCAGTGCCAAGCATGCCAAACTAGAAAAACTAGTACATAATACATTGGCATGCACAATTAATACCATGTCCCATCAACTCCTTGGTTAGAATTTTTCATAATCTTAGATTGGGTGAAGATTGGGTCACCCAATCGTTTACCATGGCGAAAAGTTTAAAACTTGAGAATTGCTTGTTGATTCTTCCCGAGGAGAAATTTCTACAACCATTGCTTCCACATATCCTATCATTCCAATTCTTGCCTTTTAAATGCTAAAAATATTATTTCAAAAAAAATGATAGTTGAGAAGAAATGGTAAGCATACTTTTTTGGTCAAATGTTACATAAATGACCGAATGGAAAATGCAAAAGCTAGCCCCTAAATTCTTTGATAACTAAATCAATCTTAAATCATAGAAAGATAGTTCTTTGCATCCACAGAAGAGTTACCACAGTATAGGTCTTTCTTCTCAACCCCAGAAGAGTTACAGTATAGTCCTTCAAATAGGTGAAATCAATCCACAGAAGTTCAAAATGCCCATAGATTCATAAGAAGTTAAATCAGGCCATCATAAATCTAAATCGTGCCTGTTATACTTCAATTATGTTGACAAGTTTTTATCTTTTCATGGACAAGAATAGTTTAAAATTTGAATGTGGGTTTTGCATAAAATTCGATTTGCATCTAAAAGTGGTCTTATCCTTGTAACCCTTATTAATTCCATGATGTCCAGAATGATAATGATTGATGATTGCATATAAAATTATTTATGGCCAATTAAGTACTCTTAATTGTTTGCATGGATAACTACAGTTTATGTATATAAGGTTTTCTTCTTTGTCCTGCATCAGGTTTGGGCCTGTTGATCGTAGAGATAGATTTGCTATACAATAAGATAACTAGAGATCTAAGTGTTCTTATCAATACTTAATGAAAAAATCATCTCAGGCTAAAAAAATTATCAAGAATTATATTGAATATAAATAATGTACTTATGAGATGGAAGACAAGGACGTACACTAACAAAAAGTTGGAAAAAAGTGTTGTGCTTACACTCTCTCAACATGCACTTATCAACGCAGCCTTGCTATGATAACTTTTCTTAACTTTGGCATAGGAAAAATCATTTCAAGTTAAAATAAATAATCAAAATGTTCAAATGAATATATTAAGTTACTTCTCAGTTGGAATAAAACATGTGTGTTTAAGCATCCTTATAATGCACTTATCAGCCCTGCAACTAGATTGAACAAAACAGTAAATATAAAAACAAAATTATTAAATATATACAAAAAAGTTCTATAAAGGCGCAAATTGCAGAGGCAAAACAGAAAATTCATGAATAACATCTCAACATTATGAGCTAAAAAAATTCTCAGAACGCAGAATGAATTAACGGATGCTGGTATAAAATGATAATTCTAGCAACCAAAAAATAAATTTTCTGTTAAATAATAAAAACCTTGCTCCATAATCTTCTTCCAACTCTTTTTGGTCTTCTTCGAATGATAGTGGCACCCAATCATGAATAACATGTGTTCGAGGAATTAGATCATCAAAAAATGACTCTCCATTGAAATCAAAAGGCAATTCCTCTGAAACTTTTCTGCTGCTTGGATTTGTTACATCAGCACCTAGCATAGTAGAGTTTCTCAAAGAAGAACTGTGAAATCTAGAATTTAAGCAAGAAGAATCCATCATATTAAACTGAGCACAATTTCTTGCAGCTTTGCCTGCATATTCAAGAGATTCCCATACAATAATAATCCACTCGATCGTGTTGGGCTGCAGTCTTAACTCAATGGGATCAAAACAGACAGCAGCATCAACTTCATGAATATCAAGAGATCCATTTTTCCAAGGAATGCTTATGTTCATTCTTCCTGAGATCCCCTCACTTCTACCAGTCAAAATTGCCGTTGTATATCCTAATGGTGAGCTACTTGAACTGCATTCATTGCATAAAGTTTGTAAACTATCCTGAGTACAAGAACTCTTATCCATGTCAGCCATCTTAACTACCTCAATTACCGCGCCTCTAAATTTCACAAAATTTGTTAGTTTAGCCATTCCAAGAAGGCAATCCGACTTAGAAATATGATTTCTGTCAGCATCTTCAGAAAGACAGGTTCCAAATTCTGTTTCCGCAATCCGAAGAACTAATGATTTGTGAACTGGCAATCTATTTTGATCCATCTCCAAACAAGGATCAAAGGCAACTATAAGATTTTTTAACCTTACATGAAAGCTAGTTAGGAGCCATTTCACAATTTTAGCAATTGTCTTTACTCCTTCATGAATATCTAGAGAAACTGAGCCATAACTCTCTCGGCAAATTCCCGGTTCATTCTTGTCTGGGCTATGGCACTCCACTTGCTGTTTATCAGCACTACTTGACTCAGAACAGCTATTAGATGCCTGAATCTTACTTCCCGTGAAAGGAGCAAGCACGAGTTCAAGTTCATCAAGTTCTATCTGACAGTTTTGCAGCTTCCATGGTATTTTAATGGACAGAGAAGCAATTGATCCTTCTTTCAACACAACTGCAGCCCCAGCCAACTAAGGATATGTCGAAAACCATGAGACATCAGGAAGAAAATAAATAAGATTAATAATGGCAAAGCAGGTTGCTATAAAATAAATATAAAGATTTAGGTGTCAGATATGTGAGTGCATTGGAATTCAGTGGTATGTATGTAAAAGACCCTATTTATGATATGAATATCCAGGATTGCAGTATCTTATAGTAGCGGATGTTCTTTGCAAAAACATTTGCAACAACTCTATAGAAGTGCTATTAGACTTAAACGCACAAAGGGAAAAGGCAGCTGCAAGTAGCTGCTTACAGCATTTGCTATTTGAAGAAAACTTCTTTTACCAAGATACTGGCTAGCATAAGAACTGGAAAATATTAAAACACTCAACATGACATCCAAATCCATTACTGACATAAAATCATGGAAACTTGAGCAACATAAACTGAAGCTTCAATAAGGTTTTAAATCTTCTCTGTCAAACCTTCATATATAACATATTCACTCAAAAATATAAGAGAAAAGCACAAGGAAATAGAAACCTGAGGACAAAATCTTAAAGGATTTATATCAAAAAAATTTTATTTAGTTACCATTTTTTAATGGAATGTACAGTAAAGTACTGAGAGGCAAAGGCAACTTCGCTTGCAGATAAAGGCCGTCACAAAAGGTGAATATAATTTAAAAAGGGTAAGTTTCTAGTGTGTACCGCACTTCACATTCTATTTGTCGGTGTCATATGCTGTGGGGTTATCAAAACATGTGACCAACATAATTTATTGGACTTTATATGGTTGGTTTGCTCAACCAACCATTGAAAAAAAAGTGAGAACAACTTTAGCAACTGAAGCTAGCAAAATTGTCCAACAACATTAAGGGCCTGCTTGAGGCGGCGATGCGGTGGCGGTGCGGTACCGCACCGTACTTCTATCTGTTTAGGTAAATTGCATTTTAGCAGCTTTTTCAAAAAGTTACTGCTGAAATATGTGTTTTTCCTCCAATCATGGCAAGGTGTGGTGGTATCTATCTAGTTGCGGTTTGACTTTTTCAATATATATATGTATATGTATATATATACATATACATATATATATATTTAATAGTCACCGCAACTTTTTGAACATCAGATTGTTTTCAGCTGTTTCACAACTACTTTTTGATAAAATGCAGTTGTCCCAAACAAACCCTAAATCATAACTCTTTAGCTTGCCCTCTCTCCTCTCGGTCCATTCATCTCCTGTCACACCCCTTCAAGCACCTACTAATCTCTTTTCATAATCACTTATATCACGTTAACTTCCTAATAGTTCCACTACGCCACATTCTTCCTTTTTTAGTAATTAAGGCATCAAAAGTCCATAGCTTTTACTCCCACTTGCGTAGTCATCATTAAATGGTATCATAGTTAGATTCGTAAATCTGAGGAGCTATTCGTGCTGAGCTTATGGAATTTTTAAAATTTTATGGTTCCAATAGCTTATTGCATCGCCTTCTTCTCCCATGTCTCAGTCTTTTGATTGCCTGCTCCATACAACCTCGGCACATATTCAGGATAAATTCTATGTAACCTTACCCTTAGAAAAGACAATCTAGGATTGAAACTTTGCTAGAGGTTAAAAGTATTTTTCTTTTCAAATAGTTAGTGTACCACGGTTGATATTTTCATCAATGTTGCATCCAAGACACAACTCTATATAATCGAGCAATTATCGATTGGTTTGTATTGAATCAAATCAGGTAATAGATAAACCGTCAGCCAAAAACTTCGCCCTGATAGTGGACTTCATATTTTTGGTTAGAGGCTTCCTACAAGCACAAACCCTTATAGTTAACTATCTCCCTTGTAGAAGAGTGAGAACTATAGATCAAAACTAGTCTGTAAAATCTACAATAGTTTACCACAACAACAACTTCTCGCTCAATTAGAATCGAGTCATCATATTCAACTGATTAAATCCCAAGCAACCGAGCATCCCACGAGCCCGAAAACCAGAGTACAAAAGATTTCTTGTAAAAGAACCGAGGAAATAAATCCCCGCCAAAAGCCAAAACGAATGCGACCGCAGCGGAATAAAAATACCTTCTGGTTAATGTAATCAACATTTATGGCGAGGTCTGATAGCTGTATGGTGCCGCGAGTGAGCTGCACCTCGAGTTGATCAATATCAATGTCGCCTAGAATGAAGTCCCCCAATTTCTTCTTCAAAATAAACTTGCAAACCCGTTTTATCGCCCACCGCGATAAGATCGCCTCCGCGAAATTCCACCGAAACATCTCTTGCGTCGGCGCTATACGTCGCCGCCGCCCTTCAAGTCTCTACCCTTAGATCGCGATTTGGCTGCTGCGGCGGCGGCGTTAGTTGCAATCAGCTATGAGATTCTGCCCATAGAATGAAACCGAAAGCGCAGAAGAAAATACTAAAATGGGGGAGGAAGAAAGAAGCAATATTCCTCAGGTGAGGAAGT
>NW_018165201.1:4837289-4891387 GCF_001263595.1 Phalaenopsis equestris | reverse complement strand
ATTGTCGTGAAACCGGTCGAAGCGGACCGGGAGGAGCCGCCGCTTCGAGGAAGTGTCTGCGCGCGCTTGCGTGGCGTGTGCGCTGCCTTGGTTGTGTGTGAAATTATTATTTTTAAAAAAATTGAAAACGTTTAATTACAGTTATTTAATTTTTTAGGCATAATTTACATGTGGGTTCCTTTTTTACTATCTCTTTTTTTTTTCTCTTTTTGTAAATTATAAATTCGGGAAGTTTGTATTATGCTTTTTATGTATTGGTTTTGTGGTTAAAAAATTATAATTGGATTATTTATTACAAAAATTGTTTTTTTTTTTACAAATAAGTCATCAAAATTTTATTTAGCCATTAATGCTTCGTAGAAAATTTACGGTCTTAAAATAATAGATTATTGTCTAAGTGTTGCATAAGAATTCAACACACACTCATGTGAAAGAAAAGTATTAAGAAATGACACTAGAAATTTTTACATGGAAAACCCGTAAAATAAAAAATCACGGGGATTGACTCAGTTGTAAATATTCACTATTGATTGAAGGTTACAGAGATCCCTTTTGTCCCACGGGCGGGAAATGTCTACTAGATTTTTTAAGTTACAATGTCGATTGATAACGTTCGTTTGATGGTGATCGTCGACGATTTGTGGTGATTGACAGTGATCTATAGTAGTCGACAATGGTTGGTGATGGTTAACAATGACGATAGTGCTCGACGGAGGTTAATAGTTGTCAACGGCGGTCGACGGTGATCGACGATGATCGATGGGTGTCAACGACGGTCGGTGGTGGTCAACGATAGTCGGCGGCGACCGGCGATGGTTGACGGTGGTCTGTCAAGGATTAACTTTCTCCAAGTCACCCGTGCAGCTTTAGCGCTCTCCTTTAGCATTAAATCAATCTAATTCTCACAACATTTGAACTTGAGAGCACCAAGCACTCTTAAGAAGAATAGTAGAGAGAAATGAACACTTAACACTTGAATACTTGGAAGCTTAGATTGAATGCTTGGGTGATTATAAATGAGGGGAGGAGCTCCTATTTATAGCCCCCTCCAAGCCCAATGAAACATTCTAGAATAAATTAGATTATTTTAGTTTCTAGAGAGTTCTACACTTCTCTCTTGTGTACATACATAACCCTGAAATTTTTTAGGCTACTCTTGATTTTTTCTTGGAGCTTTCCTTTCTAGCATTCTTCGGAGTATGGTGGAATCTTCTAGAGTCCCTCGGATGCTTCTCTATTTTTTGGCACTCTCTAGAACTTTCCATTACATGAGGGTCTTGCCACTTTCTAGAATATGGCGGAGCATAACACTCTCCTCCACTTAAAACCTGCAATGCCCTCATTGCGGCTTCCCCTGCACCTTCGAAACTACCTCCTTGATTTGCCTCCAGACTTGGCAAACTTTGGTTTCTCCTTGTAGTTATGGGAGAGTGATGTCATGCAACACGTCTTCCTAGCTGGTGGCCTATCCCATGCCTTCAACCTTGTTGAACCATCTTTCTTCTTTCTTGGTTGTGGTTCGTTAAGAACCTCCACCACTTTCCTTTAGCATCCCAACTCCTTGGGTCTTTTTTCCTCCATTTGGTATCATGAAGGATAGCTAAGTTGTCCCCCTTGTCCTGATCAATGCCATCCTTGAGTCGGATTGTCGATAGTGTTTTGCATCCTTGCTTGCTTAAACTTATTATCGATACTGAGCAAGCTTGATTCCCTTTCGTGATGCTTAGGCAATTGGCAAATGACATTGGCAATGCTCTGGCTTGCTCTGAGAAGTTCATTCCTATGACAACTTTGTAATCATCCAAAGGAATGACAAAGAAGTCTAGTGTAGCTGACCATGCCCTAATGTTGGTCTTAACTCCCTTAGCAACTTCGTCGATTGACATCTCTGCTGAGTTGACGACTTTAATGGAGCCCCCTCCTTTTGTTCATCTGCAACCCCAACCTTTTTGCTTCCTCGTTGAAGA
The DNA here is from genome assembly GCF_001263595.1 of Phalaenopsis equestris. Taxonomy (NCBI): domain Eukaryota; kingdom Viridiplantae; phylum Streptophyta; class Magnoliopsida; order Asparagales; family Orchidaceae; genus Phalaenopsis; species Phalaenopsis equestris. The sequence continues at coordinate 4,889,420 of NW_018165201.1, read as the reverse complement.
TGAAGTTATGGGAAGCACCTGTATCTACCATTGCCTTGGTGGTCTTCCTTCTTATTGTCATCTCCACAAAGAGTAACCCCTTCCCTCGGGGTTTTGTTAGAGCTTGCGTCCCGTTCAGCAGTTGAAGAGATCCCACATATGCCTCAATGTCATTTTCCCCGTAACGTTCTTCTTCCTCCTTATGGCTTGTAAGGAGAGAATTAAGTGTTTTCTTATGAGGCCAATCCCTTGCCCAATGAGGTACTTCTCAAAGAAAGTTGTGGTTTTGATATGGCTTGTTGTTAGTCTTCACATTGTCCCTTACCTTTGTTGGGGTTGATTCGTGATGTTTCAGCTGCTTGTGTTTGTTTTTGTCATCCCCGCATTTGACATCATAACTCTTTATATCTTCAGGCTTTCTAGACTCCTTTGAATGATCAGTCAAGCTTTCAGCAGTCGCGATGACAGTGACAAGATCTTGCACTCCTCGCCTCCTAAGTTCGATCTTTGCCTAATGTTGGAGTTCATTCATGAAGTTGAAGAGAGCATCATTGTCTGACATATTTGAGATTTCAAGAACAGAGCTAGTAAAATCCCTAATGTAGTCTCAAATCAAACCCACTTGCTTAAGCCTTCGTAGTCGGGCTCGAGCCTCATCCTCGACATTCTTGGGATAGAATTATCTCTTTGGCTCTCTCTTGAAGTCTTTGAAAGTGGACATGGAGCACAAACCTTTCTCTATATCTCATTTTCTTCTTCTCCACCAAAGCATAGCGATATCTGAGAGATTAACAGAGGCAAATTATATTTTTGCATCTTCATCGACAATCCCCATCGCTCTAAAGCATTGCTCTAGTTCCCATGGGAAGTTGTCTACTTCCTTAGCGTTGCGAACCCCTCCAAAACTCATAGGTTTTGGAAATTTCAATCATCTTAGCTTCGAAAGTGAGATGGCTTGTGGATACTGCTAGTGCCCTCTTGCACAGCGAGATGTCTCCATGCATCTCCTCCAAGCTAGCACGCACGTCGCTCTTCTCCTCCTCTTAACCTCTTTGCACCCCCTATAGCTTCCCCAACAAATCCTCTTGCAACTTAGTCATATGACCCATTTAAGTTCTCATCGAGTTGGAGCATCATACCTCTGATCGTTGAATGGATGGTGGTGTCCTCCTCCTCTAGTCCATCAACCCTTTGACCAAGTTCCTTTACTTAGCCCTCCATGTCATTAATTGCCTCCTCCATCCGAGCAAGGCGCGAATCAAAGCCATGCATGATCTCCTTGGACCTCCCACGTGGCTTCGATGAAACGAGATTTCCTTGCTTCTGGGGACCTCGCCCTTGAGATGGCTGCACATCAGTGGCTTCCGACTCCGTCACGTGCTCTTTGATGCTTTTTGCCATTCCTTCGAACTGACGCTATGATACCAACTATCACGGACTAACTTTCTCCAAGTCACCCGTGCGGCTTTAGTACTAAATCATTTTAATCCTTACAATGCTTGGACTTGTGAGCACCAAGCACTCTTAAGAAGAATAATAGAGAGAAATGAACACTTCACACTTGAATGCTTGGAAGCTTTGATTGAATGTTTGAGTGATTATAAATGAGGGGAGGGGCTCCTATTTATAGCCCCCTCAAAGCCTAATGGAACATTATAGAATACATTAGATTATTCTAGCTTTTAGAGAGTTCTGCACTTCTTTCTTATGTACATACATAACCCTAGAACTTTTTAGGTTACTCTTGATTTTTCTTGGAGCTTTCCCTTCTAACATTCTCTGGAATATGGTGGAATCTTCTAGAGTCCCTTGGATACTCTCTATTTTCTGGCACTCTCTATAACTTTACATCCCATGAGGGTCTTGCCACTTTCTTGAATATGGAGGAACGTGACAGGCCGGCGACGATTGACGATGGCAAGGAAGGTGCTGGACTTCAACTCCTTCTCAAAGTCATAAGTTTTCTCCCAATGCTCAAGTTTTCCCTCCTCATGTGAGGGGTGGGGGTCTATTTATAGTATTTTGAGTGCAATTAATGTAAAAATACAAATCATTTTGATCAGACTGTCGTCCAGATAGCTTTCTTCGATCAGAAGACTGGTGATGGACATTTGAGTGTCTTAACAATGTCAAAATTTAACAATCTTGGGCTAGTTGGATTCGTCTTGTCGAGAAACTCAATTCGACATCTTTTTGACTTTCCAAATGTGTATGAAAATCTTCTAATGGTGGTTTGATGACTTGATTTGGCTCAGATTAGACCAATTTTTATATTATTAAGTATGTCTCATCAAGCCAATGAGTTTGACCATAAGTTCATTGAAATCGGAGATCTGGATAACTCTTAATTGAAGTCTGAATGTTTTTTGTTCAAAAAATTGTCTTGAGATTCGTGTCAATGCCTAGAGATTTGTGTCGGAGGATGAAAGTTTGTTGGTAGAGTATCATCTATAAATATTCATTAATTATTTTTAATTTTTCATATAATTATTATATTTGCTTGAGTTTTGCCTTCTTGATATTTAATATTTCTTTTTAAGTTTAGCAAACATTTAATCCATGTGTGGCTATGGGGGTGAATGAATCTCACTAAATGACAAACTTGTCTTGTATTTATGATTTCTTTCATGTTTTTTATTCCTTACTTTTCAAATATTTGACAATTTCTTTTTGATTTTATTTTTTTTCTCTGGCATCTACTAACGAGTTTCTTTTCGAATTCAATTCTTTATCAAATCTCCTTTAAAGGAGTCAACTAAATCATTTGACATTGTGCTTCATAGCGATGCTCGAGCGATTGAGCGGGTAGAATTTGATCAATATACTAGTTGTTCTCGATCATTTATAAGCAATGTCATCCAAATGAGTACACTTAAAACTTTCTAATAATCATTTATAGGTTGCAGAGATGATGATCTTGGCTAAGCAGTTTAAATTGGAAAAAGAAAAAAAAAACAAAAATATATAATTTAAGAAAAATTTACATACATATCATACAATTTCAATGTATTTACATATTTAACAGCTAAACTTTGATTTTTTACACTTGTACAACTTTACCACACTTAAAAAGGTGTAATTTAATTTTTTTAAGTTCATAATAAAAGTATTTTTATATGATATGAGCCATTTAGATGTAATAAATATAAAAATTAAAATTTAGACATTAGATATGCTAACAGACAGGGATTTTGTGGTATGAATGTAATTACCCCATTATTTAATTAGGGGCAAAAATAAAACTGGAATTTGAATCGTCAATACAAATATGTTATATGTTAACTATATAAGGTATTATCTGAATTTTTTTAACAAATGGAAAAATAAGAGGATATAAGGAGTTCAAGAATTCAAATGTTTTTACATATCTAACCCCTAAAGTTTAATTTTTTACACTTCTACCACTTTATCTATACTTAAAAAGTAACATTTCACTTTTTAAAAATTCATAATAGTGGCTTTTCTTATACTATATGAATTGTTTGGGTGTTCTAAATGTAAAAAAAATCAAAATTTAGGTGTTGGATGTAGATAGATGTAATTACACATTAATTTAATTTGGTGAAAAACAAAACAGAATTTTGAATCACCAATACAAATGTGCTATAAGCTAAATATATAAAATTTTATCTGATTTGTTCTCTTATAGATGGAAGAACATAAGGGGATTCGAACTCGTGACCTAAGGGGACTTACGACCTTCTGAGAGGTTGCTCTACCAATAGAACATGAAACACACAAGTTGAATAGATGAGAGAGCACCATTAAAGCCTAAGTGTCATTTCTTGAAGAAGGGCTCTCTTATGTGAAGCAGTAATAACAGGGTTTGTTTCTACATTTTCAAGCACATATGTGATTATGGCTGCAGCATGACCCGGATCCTCAGCTGCTCTCTTATGCATGAATGCCTAATATAAATAAAATATAAAACAATTATTATATCTTATAGTAAAGTCATAATACTCATAATACACTTAGGGTTTGTTTGAGGCAGCTGCAGCTTATCATAATAATCTGTTGATCAGCAGTTTATCCGGTCTGTGAGTTTCGAAAACAACTGATTCTAGATAAATAATCATTATGTCATTCTTTTGGATAAGTTATTTAATTGTTTGGTTTATGCGTTTGGAAAACAACTGATTTGCAGCTTTTGATGAAGAAAATAACCATTTTGGCACGTAGTTGTTATTTTATTTGCAACAAAACTACAATGACTACGCATAAGATATCTCAGAATCAATAAAATTTCTTCATAACCGTACAAAAAAAGATATACACCTCAATTAATAGTGAGTATCAAGAAACCTAAAAAAAAGAAGAAGTATCGTGTTAAAATTACAAGCAAAAGAATGACAATATTCATTTTAAAATATAGAAGCATGTGACAAGGAACGTTGCTCGGTTGAGACACCGTAGAACCCCGAGCAACATTATCCGGTTGGGATACCTTCGAACCTTAAAATAACATAGAATCGGAGGGATTGTCCGCCCACCTGAAGAACTTACAGTCATCCGACCCGTATGCCCACTACGGGCACCTGTAGAATTGCCGCTCACAACTATGTTGTCGACGTGACTTGAGTAACAATAATGACAATCTGCAGCGACAACACTCGCCCGGAGCGCCCCAAAATCCCAGAGCTCATCCGATTACAATTATTCAAGAGAGAACATGTCATCCATAAAATTAGATTAAATAAAAAAAATGTTGAAATTGAAAATAAGAAACAATATTGCATAAATAGACAAAAATTAGATCAAAAGATAAATAGCAGGCTGAAGTACGAAAAAAAACATAAAAACTCAAATATATATTAATAAAAAAGCAATCATCGAAAAATTTCAAATCAAAAAATATATGGAACAAAAACGTACTAGACATAGAATGAAAAAAATAGCACGTGTGAGGCCTCAAAGAAGTAATTAACCAACCAACAGGTCTGTCACAACATGCAGACAGTTGACCTTGTAAGAAAATGAGTTATTGGTTGCTTTTAACCCACGTGGGACCCGTGTCCAGTGCCACATGTGTATATCACCAAAAAAGGTCATCCAGTAGATCCTTATATATCGTTGCACTGCTGAGAAAAAAGGACCTCGGTTGCTTTTATTAGGATTTCATATGCAACACTAACGAGTAACCTACGACCCGTGGCACATATGCATATCACCAAAAAATGTCATCCTTGTGGATCCTCATAAGCTGAAACATCAAAAAAAGAGAGGATCCTGATTGTCTTTATTAGGATTTCACATGCACCACTAAAACAACGATGAACTGGTCATCCAGAAGAACTCATAATGTCATATGTTTCATCATTGACCTCACAAACCCATAAAAAAAAAGATATATAAAAGCCACCAAAACATATTAATATCATAAATTTGAAAGTTACAATGGAACTAATGAAGTGAGAAGGGTACATAAAGTATACAAAATAAATAAGATTGGGTTAATCAGCTGTCGCATATAGCATTTGTGATATGCTCTCTCAAAACAACCATCTCTGTTGCACCTTCGCCTTCCTGGGTATCAAATTCATGTGACTCCATAACATCCTCTGGAATAGGCTGCCCAACCTAGAATTCGAATGCTTCGGGCGGGATATGCAGGTCGTCAGTGTCAGCCATATAAAAGTCTATATCAGACCGAGAGGGATGTCGCTTGATGAAATTATGGAACGCCATCATGGCCACCACAATATGTACCTGTTTAAGAAATGGGTACGTTGACATATCACGTAAGATAACCCATTTTTTATTTCAAACCCCAAATGTTCTTTCGATCACCCTGTATAGGGGAGAGTGACATTTGTTGAACATTTCTTTTCTACCACGGACAACGCCACTTGATATCTCAAAATCAGGGATGTGGTATTTGTTGTCTATAAATGGTTTTAAATACACTCTCTGTAAGGGACATCCGACATTCACCAAATAATATTTACCTGTCACTAAATACATTATTATTAATTGTTGATAAGAAAAAACTAATAGGTTAAAAAAAGTAAGCTAACCTGGAGGCGGGTGAGGGAAGCGTTGTTGCTATTCTTTGTTGCATAGGCAAAAAGATGACTATCATTGGCACTCTCTTCTAATATGGTCAGCACAAATGTGAAACACATGTTGGTCATATATGACCATCACATTTTGGTTAGGTGAACCACACCGACCAATGTAGGCCACCTTTTCATGGCTTGGTAGTCAGACATCCACGTGTGTACCGTCAATTGCCTCAATGCAGCTCTGTTTAGAAGTATTAGAGATGACAATCCCAACATAATATGAACTCTGAAGTAAACATAATGCCCTATTTAACTCACCTTAAAAAATGACATGTGGTCATTAACAATTTTTTCTGGTGTTGTACAAAATATTGATTTCTGACTTAATTATGTTTGACGCTAAGCTAACTAGTGTTCTCAAAACTTCAGAGAAGTATCGACTTGTTGTCTCTGAGGAATGTTGTAATCGCTCCATCGCTTCTCTGATTGATTCGTTCTGAGATATAATGTACGACATAATTGCCAACACCTCCCTTGTAGTCGTTCTAGAAGAATCTTGTAGGTCGTGGTTGACATAGCTCGTGGAGGAGATCCAAGAAAATGGGTTCATTCGTGCAAAATATGTTGGTGAACCTTATTGGATGTCCCGCGAGCATCTATTTATCCTCAATAAAGGATGACGTCATGCGCTGTGTTCGAACAGTGATGGAGCGATAGTATTCTAACAACAATATAACAATCGCTACATCCATTATTTTGCGGCGTTTTCGCTACCGATCTAGCATGAATAAATGATTTTTTATGATAAAATGCTATGAATGAACTGCTCCTTAAAATAAAAGAGAAAAAACCGTGCAAATATAAAGAAAAAACAAACAATTTCCATAACATGTGTTATTTTAACGACAAAAACTTTCACATATCATTGTCTTGAAAATACTTAAAAAGCAAACATATCCACTACAATCCACAAATCCAAGAGGCGAAAAATAGTAAAGACACATTTGTTGATCGAGAGACGTAAATATTCGACATGCAGCTTGGGCTACAACCTCTTGAATATATGCCTGTGTGTCGGATCCTCGAGCACTTTAACTCATTTTAAATAGAAGGTTGGATCAACCACAATTCCTAAAATTCCATCCAAAACCATCATGAAATCATTGATAGTGGTGTCAGCTATAACATCAGGTTATAGAGCTGTAAATACTTGTATCAGTCTATTTATTGAGCTCTTCACGAAAACATCTTTATTCCTTGTCCTTTTTCCCATCATACGCCCCTTTGATTGGCACGTGGACTCGAGCTCCCTTGAGTTTATGCTAGGCCCTTCATCAGAACCTGTAACCTGATTGGGTGGCAAGTCAACTAAGATGCCTGCAGACCCCTGCTCCCTTGGGTTGAACGCATGCTGACCCATCGCAAAAACCCTATTGAATATTACGTCAAATCTCTGTTCTTAGTTCGGGCCAATTCTGTGCACCTTAAATTTTTTTGCAGTTGGTACTTCCTAAAACGTGAAGGGGGGTGCAGGTGGGGAAGGATGACATATTAGACAAAATATAATTAAAAATGATAATTAACTTAAGAGTTCACAGGGGTACAAATATTACCTTTAACTTCTCAGTCCACCATTCCTCTGAATCATTCACTGTACACTTGATAGGATCTCATCCCAATCCCGTGGATTCCCATTTCAGAACCTTGCACAACTTTCAGTCTTTCTTTAGTTGATCTCACTTGTTCTTGAATTTTAACCGATTGTACTCACGACTTGTCAATTCTTTAAATTTCATTGAAATATTTTGCCACTCTTATTTGTTAAAGTGAGTGGTGGGTCTATTTCCAAGTTCGATCTCCTTAATATAGAGATTGCATAAAATGTTTGTCACGTCCTTGTCCCACATTGTTGAGGTATCCACTTCTTTGTTCTTAGCTATAATGGGACTAATAAAAGTTATGGGTGCATAAGTACACTGGTATTGATAATAAAATAAAGCACCAATAAAAACAATAACATAACATAATAAAGAAACACATCTGAAACATAAAACACAAGCCACCATAAACACAACACACCTAATCGAAAGGTATGTAGAGCACACCTAATCCACCATAAACAACACTCACAGGCACCACTGTCATGTGCACACCTCACCTAAACCACCAACCCACACACCTAAAGTCACCACAAGCACACCCAAGCCACCATAAAAAGCACTCACATGCACCACAATCACATGCACACCTCACCTCAATCACCAACCCACACACCCAAGCCACCATAAACACCAATCTCATGCACCACTGTCACATGCACACCTCACCTAAACCACCAACCCACACACCTAAAACCACCACAAGAATACTCAAGCTCCCATAAAACACCACTGACATGCACCACTGTCACATGCACACATCATTTAAACCGCCAACCCACACACCCACAACCACCTAACAAACACACAAGCCACCAAGAACACCACTCACAGGCACCACTGTCATGTACACACCTCACCTAAACCACCAACCCACACACTCAAAACCACCACAAGCACACCCAAGCCACCATAAACACCACTCACAATGTTGCGGAAATGATTGGACATTACAATCTTCTGATGCATATAACAATCAAGTGCAATGCCAAAAAAAACATCATTAACAACGAAGACACTCAGGAGGTGAAACTTCAGCAAGATAATCAAATTTTTAAGATTTTCAAGGAGCATACAAGCAAGACATCCAAGTTGGATGATCTTGGTTTTTTATGAGAATTGTCAAAAGGTTTTGTAAGAAAAGAGATAAACAATTACAACATAACACGCTGACTGTTGAATTGAAACCAATAGCTCCTACGAATAAAGTTATTTCACAAAGTTTTCCTCACAGGCATGAGCTTTAATTGTTAAGCATGCAAGTGCATAAGGATTATATGGCGCGCAGGTGAGCTTTCCAAAGCCTCGCATCACGCATGTGAACACATGAAAACTATTAGCATTTAATCGATCAAATATATAAAGCCTCTGTCACCAAAAGCCACCGCAAGCACACCCAAGCTACCATAAACAACACTCACAGACACCACTGTTATGCGCACACCTAACCTAAGCCACCAACCCACACACCCAAAGCCGCCACAAGCACACCCAAGCCAATACACCCAGGCCACCACACGCAAGCCAGTCGAAGCCAACACACCCATGCCACCACACACAAGCTAGTTGAAACAAATGCCAATCAAAATTAACCAGAAAAAATCCTCCATTCTCATCCCTCCAAAATGACCAAACCATTCCAATCACAAAAAAGAATGCCAATCACAGAAATGAATGACAACTGAAAAAAGCCCCCATCATCATTTCTCCAAAAATCCTCCATTCTCATTTCTCCAAAATGCCACAGATATGCCAATCACAAAACTTACCAAACTCAAAACTAATGAAAATTTTAAAAACGAATGTCATTCTTAGAAATTTTAGCAACCACGAACGTCAAAAAACAAACATAAAAAAATGAAAACCATCTCATACGAACATCCTCATTTCTCCAAAATGGAAAATTCAGACCTGCATTCGAACATAAAAATATGAAAACCATCTCAAACGATGCTCCATAGGACCCTCAAACGAATGCAAAGCCTGCACAACATCTTACTTCGCAGGAAAACACTTCATCGTAAATCATAAGAGATATTCACATGCACTGCTCCAAAGACCCTCAACTCATTGCTCCAATGTTACAGATTACAACAAAATAAAATTGCCAAATACTTATAGAGCACAACGATGTTGGATTGCAGAGGAAAGAACGAGAAGACCAATCAAAACCTAGGGCAAGAGACGCAGGGGAGAGGGCAACGGGGAGAGGGAAGATGATCGAAACCTAGGGCACGTGATGTAAGGGAGAGGTCGAGTGCCGGGGGGGTATGTAAGTAAAAAATAGATCGAAACACTGGGTCTCAGGAATGAGGCCGTGGGGCACTTCTATGTATAAGAGGAACATTGTGTTTGTTCAAACACAAGAAATAAATGCCCTCTTGGGTTTTGAAAAAGTAGAAGCTATGGATAAGCCACCTTAGGCGCACTTGTGCGCAATATAAGATATATTTGGCCAAGGAAGACTAATATCATGGCGGAAAGCCAAGGACGATGATACAAGTGGCTGAAGGGGAGGAAACTGCCTTCTCTTCGCTTCCTCTCTTCCCCTGCATGCTCTGGTCGTTTCCCTTCTTCGATCTACAGATCTTACGTCCTCTCTCTCTCTCCTTTTGCTCTCAAGTGGTCACGACGTGAAGAAGCTCACTCACGAGCAATCGGAAATGCCCTCCCAGAAGCAAGCCACCCTGTCTTCTTCCTCGCCCTCTGCCGGCTCTGAAAACTCTTCGCCGGTTGCATCCGCCGCCGCCGACCCTCCCGACGAGAATCCCAACTCAGCCGCTGGTGACGAGGCCAATTCGCCTTCCCATTCGACTCCTCCCCAAGAACAAGACGGTGCTGCCCCAGCTCCCTTCTGGCTTATTCTCTAATGTTTAACCTGCTTTTCTTTGCTCTCGATCTCATCCTTCGATGCTGTGTTCGCGAGCGTAAGTACAGATTCGGACGGTGAAGGTGGCAGCAGCAGCACTTCCTCGCAGAGCTCCGACGAGCAGGATGAGTATGTCCCTTCTCTCTACCCTTGTCTTTTTCGTTTTACTATCCAAATTATTATCGAATGCTTTCGTGGTCCGATTTTGTGTATATATTAGCACGGCGCAGATTTAGCTTCTTTGTTTGGGTCTGAGATTGACTTTAATATTGATGTCTTCTCATGGTTTCCTGTTTACGCTTTGACTTAATTTGTAGTAATTTGGTATTTGGATAGTATAGGTAGCCATGAGCGGTGGCAAAGTGAGATTTGTGCTTATAGTGAATGAGACTAAAACCACTCAGCTTCCGAAACTGGAACGAGGCCTGCCAGTTTACTGCTGTTTTTGGAAGCGCCTTGAGGCTTTTTGTCTCTCCTGAATTCTCGCCAGATCATGTAATCGTGGAATAGATTCTTTCATGGATCCGATATGTTGTTCGAGGTGAATGTTGATGCTTGATGCCTTCTAGTTTTTTTTTTTCTGTTTATTAGAACTATAATGTTGCTATATTAATATTTTCACAGATGCTAACTATATATTAGAATCTATATTATTTGTGTAATATATTCTCATTATGGAGGATATATTGTATTTGCCTTATTGTTCACTTTTCTTGCTTTTATATAGGCATCCTTCTACTAGCATCAGGAAGAATAAGCAAATATGTAGATTTTTATGATTTATGTTATCTTGTTTATATTTTATTTGTATTAATCTTGGATTTGGTCTGTAGAGGTGGGCATGAACAATTGCTGAGGCAATTTTTTCTTTCAAGTGAAGTGGATTAAAGCAAACTCATTGAATTTAAATTTGTCTGTGGGTGCCATTTGGACCTTGCTGAAAAGATTGACCACAAAAATGAGAGAGATAAAGAAAAATAGTCAGGAGAGAAGCTTAGTGTTTTCTTATTTAAAATAAAAAAGAGAATTCCAGACAGTAGGTGGCGTCATTTGATTTGTCTTCGGCCCTTATTTATAGGTGGAGGTTGAGGCATAGCTTTATAGGAATGTTACACAAAAAAAAATGCATAGATTATATAGTATAACCCAATGAATGTTTGGCACAAAATAAAGATGTGTTATCCATGACTCTTAACTAGATCGAGCATGCATCAAAACTTTACAAATGTGGGGTGAGCTTGTTTGAGGTTGCTAGCCTACTTTTTCTGGGTGTCAAATAATGACAAGTTGTAGTGCAATGAGTATTAGATGAGTCCGCACAGTTCCCTCTGAGGTTGAGTTGGTTGGCGAGTGGTCTCGATGACTTCTTGCTGGTTCAATTATGGTTGCTACTTTTTAGTTTCGAGACCAAAGAGTCCATAACTCTAGGCAAGTCAATTTTAACAAGTGTATTTTGTGCTCCTCGTAGTCCTACAGTTTGACTCAAACTCGACTTGAGTGGTTTTAGTTGTACATTTAGTTATCTAAATTTCTTATTTTTTGAGTTATTTTTCAAGAGATAAGATATTTTTTGAATGCCATTATGGTTAGTGCCAACATCATTCAAGGCTATTTTGAGTTGACTTGACTTCTATGTACACATCGGAATCTTAATTGTTCATAAATATTGATCAAATGCTTTCATTTTTAGATTTTCATTTATATCTTTCTCGTTTGAGCTTCATCTCTACTAATCGTCTGCCTAAGATGGTGAAAATCGATTAACAATTAGTATCGAGCATCTTCAAAAGAGTGCCTTAATCTCTTTTATAATGAAGAAATGAAGGAGAGTGTAGGCTAGAGATAAGGTGGCTTGTATGGAAGTGAATTTGAATTGATCCCTCTTGGGGATATGAAGTTGGAACTTAGTGAACCAAGCATGATATTATTCTTGATGGGGATATAGTCAACTAGGGGTCACTGGCTGAGGTGATTAGTTTATGCTACTATACTTACCACTTGTGTTTGTTGAAACAAAATCGAAGGAGGGCTGACTTCATGTAGTCATTGAATGTGAGCAAAGCGAATTACTACCTTCATTATCAAGTTTGAGAATGTGTTATTGTGATTTAGTCTTAGATTTTTGACAGGTCTTCACTATAATATAGTCATGAGGTGAAGTGGGATTTAGTTGTGGAAGGTTTTTCTCTTGAGAGCCCTACGTGGGTGGACACACTACAGGCCTGAGAGTTGCACCTTCTCCTCGTACTTTTATTAAGTGGTCCATCAGTCTTTATCTTCACGACATTGTGCTTGCTAGCAATGTTGAAAGTATTTTGGTCCTTGACTAGGAGATTGACATTGTTAACTTGTCGCCATTGGATCCTAATGCAAAGAGGTCTTGCAACGCTGTTAGAGAATCTGCCGAAGTCACTGGTGAGGGCACGAAGGAAAAATGAGGGAACTACTAACATTTGTATGTAGCTCAAGGAGACACGACTTGGTTCCTATTTTACGTAGAGAGTATACCTCCACAATCTCGCGCTTGTACTATTATTTTGTAGAAGCTCATGGCTATTAGGGATTTTGGGAAGAGTCGGGTGACACCCTTGAAGAGTAACTTGATTTGCTTGAGTATCAATTTTCTTTGATGTCCTAGAAGGTTGACAGTGAGCTTCGTTGGGGCATCCAAGAGCGGAGGGCTGAAGTTGTTGCCATGTGTAGGTATATGTAGTCATCTCGATCCAACTATTTTCTATTTTGGGGAAGTTTGTTTTTTAGATGTTGAACCATTTTAGCTCTATTCCTCATGAAATTAACCCCAATCACGTTTTTGGCTTTTATTTTTTTCTTTCTTTGAGGCTCCTTTTTTGAGAAGTTAGAGACGGTTGAATACAAGTTTCTCAAAGGACTCTTTAGCATTTAATTTATCTTTTTTCTTTTCATTGAAAATCTCTGCAATGCTGTATGAAACATATTTGCCATGCCATGCACTTATGAGATGATGAAATATATTATTACTTTTTCTTTTGAATATAATGAGTTTTGGATGGATCATACTTTGTCGTTATCAGCGTATTTTTCATGTGGTACTCACTTTTTTGTGGATTTAACTTGTAATCGGCTGTGTAAAGTTGTCTTGTTATCATCTTTGTAAGCTTACTCTGTAATCGGTTGTTAAGCTACTATGTAAGTTGCCTTGTTATCATCTTTGTAAGCTTTCTTTGTAATCGGTTGTAAGGCTTACCTTGTAATTGCCTTTGTAAGCTTACTTTGTAATTGCCTGTGTAAGCTTTCTTTATAGTTGTCTTAATGGTTGCCTTTGTAAGCTTGCCTTGTAATCTTGTTTCTTAAGATTTACTTTACGATCACCTCTGTGGAAATTTACTTTGTAATTGTATGTATAAGGTTACCTTGTAATTACCTTAATCTGCTTTTATTTCTTAGCTGCTTTTATGTCTCTAATCTTGTGGGAGCCTTAGGATACCTTGTAGTCGCTTTTATGTTTATGATGGCTCTCATGTCTAGGCCCATTAGAAGCACCCTAAATCTTTATGTAATGATGAGAAAAATATTTGCAAAATCTTAATAAATCTTTTGATTTGTCGCTTGAATTGTCATGAGATGGGTAATTATGAGATGCTTTTCGTTTTTCTCAATTATTTTTTATAAATTGCTTACCGATATCAAGGAGTGCTCTTTTTTGCTCTCCTGACCTTCTCTTTCCTTATTTGCAATTTCCATTGTGATGGCTGTTGCTTTTAGAAATGTGCACATGCATTTGAGGTGCAAGGGGTCTCCAACCCATCCATTCTCTCGTCACCTACTTGTGAATTTTTTAAAGATAATTTTTTGAACTCATTGCAACAAGTTCACAACTACATTTCACATGAAGGATGTGCATTTTTCATTAAAATAAAAACAAGATGGTACAAAAGAGAGTTATAAAAGCTTACACAAAAGGTGTAGTGTGGTTGGCTTCATCCTCCACCATACTCAAAAAAATGGGGTCACAAGTGTGAGCATTCCAAACAAAATGTCTATCCAAGGCAAGTCAAACACAAAAATGGACTATTTTGTTACATTATCTGTAATCAAAAACTAAAAGGACCTGTCTAAACTGAGGTAAAAAGTAGTATCCACATCATCATGAAAGTGTTGCCACCACGCTTTAGCTGTCATGCTATTTCGAAGATGGTTCATAATGTTCTTATTGTTGCCTTCAATCACTATGTCTTTAGACTCTTTCATCTATGATTGCAAAAGAGAGCCTAGAAAAGTGATCGTATCAAGCTCAACCCTCGAGCTATCCCAATGTAGAAAGCTATGCGCCACTGCTACAAAGACTCGACCGATTTCACCACGGCTACATATGAGGGCAAGTTACAAAACATATTTTATTATGATAAACATTGCTTTTAGCGAGATCAATTATGTTTTTATGTCTACTTCCCTTCTGTGGTGAAGTTAATGACATTTTCAAGTTTTTTGATATTACTCTTTGTTGACCTCGCTTTCGGTCGAGGTGCAGTTTCCCCTTCTTAGTAGCATATGATCTAGCCGTAGGACCTTTCTGTCGACTACTCCTAGAGAACTAGTGAAGGAGCCATCCCCGTTAGCAATTCTGAACTTTTCTTCGCTCAACTTGACGTTCCATATAGTAGTTTTGACCGCTATTGCTTAGCAAGTAAGACTACTCCAAAGGAACTCAGAGAGTATTCCTATAGGACTGTTGGCCTTAGGATTGACTGTACTCGTTGATTTGACACCGCCGTCCTCTGCACCGTCTCTGCCGCCGTCCTCTGCACCGGCCTGTTTGATTGAACTCATACCGGAATTTTGATAGGATTCGGACCGCGACGCGTTTTTGACTCGATCGGCGACGAGGTTGCTCGGACGACTCCGGATGACGAAACGGAACGCGCCGATGCGTCCGGAACATCGATTTTGCCTAGGAAGGACGTTAGTCTCATTGCGACGACGCGTCTTGGGGAAAATACATATTTAAATGTTAATTATATTAATAAATAATATATTATTATTATTATTATTATAATTAATAAATTATATTAAAAATCCTTAACCTAATTTCATTTTCTCCTCTCCCGTTTCTTCCTCTCGCGCTCGTGGACCTCTGCCCTAGCCATGGTTCGCTCGGTTTCGCTTGGCCCACTCCTTCGTGCCGTTGGAGTCTTGCTCCCACGCTCGTTCCTCTCGCACGCGAGACAATCTCGCAGACGACCCATTCCCTTATCATTGCCGAGGATCCTATCCTCTGCGAGGATCGTATCCTCTGTTCTCGACTCTCCTTGCTTCAGAGCGCAGCCTCTGCGAGGATCCTATTCTCTGCGCTCGATCCCTCTGCCGTATCTTCTTAATCATTCTTCTCCTTCTTTATTAAAAGCTCAGTTTTGTAGCCTTGGAGAGGTGGAAAAAAAATTTCTAAGGGAGGAAACTCTGTCATTTTTCTTTCTCACTCACTTCTTTGATTTTCTGGTGCTTGAATTGGTTTCCTCTTGTTGTTGGGAGAGGAATTAAAGTTGAGGAGTGCCTTTAAAGTTCCTGTGTTACTTTCTTTTTGCTTCGAGGTTGTACCTTTTCCCCTTTTGCGCCTGTCCTCTTTTCGGTTTTGCTCTCTGCCGAGTCTCTGTTAGCTTGGTGCAATGGATAATGTGGCATGTTAGCTTAGTGTTGCACTTATATTTTTGAAAGACATGTTACTCCAACTTCTAGAGATGAAAGTATGAGCATGTTCTAGGAATTTGACTTGATTACTTGCTTAAAATGGTGGAAATATAGCATGATATAAGTACTTCTCTTTTCTCTACTTGCTTGAGATGAAACTGTGACATATTTCTATTGCTGTGAATAAGAAGGTTGAAACGTGGCTTTGAGACGATACTTGCTCCTTTTTTCTCTTTTTGTTCAAAAGCAAGTTGGAATAATTGAAAATGTAGCTTTGAGCTGATGTTGATTCTTCTTGCAAGCATGTTGGGATATGTATTATGAGGCTTTTCATCTATTCTTATTTAGCATGAGATATTGGAGAGTTTATTTGACCTTTCATGCATGTTTGGGGGCTTGGTTTTGGCTTCTTATGGCTCCTCCCTGCTTAAAATACATTTTATGAGAAGATTTATTTAATTCAACAAGTCTTGTAACTTGTTTTGTTGGTTGGGTTTAGCACCTCATGAGGTATCACTTTGTTTAAACTTTTAGTTGAAGTCGTCTCATGCTTGGGAATATTTAAGTTGGGGGTCTAAATATACTCTCTATATTGTTGCTCTTATTTAAGACATATGTTGACTCTATATCTTGATGTTTCATAAAGCATGTGAACTGTTCCTTCGATTCTAAATGGATCGATTTCACCTTGAAATAGCTGAAACTTTAATTTCTGTGTTAAAGCTTGAGTTTATATCGATGCTTGGGTCCTGTTTTAGCCCTGCTAGGCTCGGTTTTGGCTTGATTTAGGAGCTCGGTTTGCTTGTCTTAGCTCCTACCCGAGAGCCTGTTGTGGTGTTCATTCTTGTCCTTGCTCTATAACTGTGGAAGGGTTCTGTTCTATTTGCTTTGGCCCCTGCTGGGCTCGATTTTGACTTGGGTTGACTCAGTTTGGCATTTTATGATCATATTTGACTTAAAAGCGCATAATGTGGAGGAACTTATTTTGATTTGGAAAAGTTCCATAGTTATCCTCATTCGAAATATATGGTGGCATTGTATTTTTATGTCTTGAAGCCGTGGAAGTGTTTTCTATCCTTTTGTTGTGGCTTGGGTTTGAACCTTAGCTGCGGTTCTATTTTACTCTGGTTGGGAGCTCGGTGTTGCCTTGTTCTGCCCTTACCCGAGAAGTAGTTTGAGTGTGGTTTTGCTGGCTTTAGTTCCTACCCTTACCCGTGAGCTTGCTGGTAATCCTTTGGGGTTGTTTGACTCTTCCTACACGAAGTGGCTTGGGTGTTGATTGATGAGTCAAGTTTGTCATCCAAAAATGTATTTCTTTGCCTTATCTATAAAGTGAAGTGAATGAAGAATGGGTTGAACAGTTTCCTTATGTCATACTTGGTGAAATTGGAGTCGGTTTGGAGGCTTTGTGAAGGCTTGTCCATTCACTCTCTTATGTATATCAAATATCTTCATATAATTGATTCGGGTTGCCTTAGCCGTGAGCCTCCTCTTCTTCTGTGCCTCAGGTTGCCTTGGCCGTGAGCCTCTTTTGGCCTTGGGTTGCCTTAACCGTGAGCCTCCTCTTCTTCTGTGCCTCAGGTTGCCTTGGCCGTGAGCCTCTTTTGGCCTTGGGTTGCCTTAACCGTGAGCCTCCTCTTCTTCTGTGCCTTGGGTTGCTATGGCCGCGAGACTCTTTGGCCCTGTTTTTCCTTGACCAAAATTCTTGGTGGCTATACTCTCTTTTATTGACCCCGACCGTGAGCATTTATTTAGTTCTATGGGAAGATTTTATGCTTATTTGATATATGAGGCCATTGATTAATTTGGAAGTTGGAAGATCCTGATTTTTGCACGGGTTTGGGAGCACTAGTGGTGGTATTCTCCGAGTTATTTTTCTTTTGTGAAGTTTGGGAGATTTCTAAGTCTCATGTTTGAAAAACATTTGGTTGGAATAAATTAATTTCATAAAAGTTGTCTTTGGGAGCTAGGCACCGATATTAGGAAGTCACTGGTGTGCGAGGCCATTTTGACTCGGGTTAAGCCATTTATAAAAATGTGAGAAAGTGATATTCTTCCGGATTGATTCAAGGATCTTGGGGCCTCATTTTTCAGGTATTTTTGTCATGAGTTTTAAGGGCTGATTCATCATTCTTTTCGATGTTTTAGGTGGATTAGTACCTCCTCTCTCTCACCTCATTTTTGTTCTTTTTTTTCTTGCTTCTTGGTTCAATTTTCGATGCTTGTGTCCGATACATAAGTGTCTACGTATAACCTTTTGCTATACGTGAAACCATCAAACAAGGTCGCAAGTAGGTCAGTTTTGTTTTGGGGCTTAGGGCAGCGATGACAAAGACACACAAGAGATATATCAGAATGATATGTCATTCTATGACATCGGGATCCGATTCAGGAATCCATCAGGATCCGATTCAGGAACTCGGTGAGCTATAGGATGACAATATCATTCACCGACACAAGACTAACGGGAGTTGACCCGAACTTTCATAGGTTGTTGGTAGCCTTATGCCCGACAACGCGATCGACTCGTGGACAACTACTTTTTAAAATTGATAAAAACAAATTTGATAAGAACATATAAACCTTTTTCTAAGCAAAAATGTTTTTTTCGCTTAAAAAAAAATTGATACAACCCATTTTTGCATGTTTGAAACCTATGTGCATGCTAAAAATATAAATTTTAAATTTGGTTGTCCACTGGTTGATTACCTGATAGGATATCCTTCTAGTGGAGTGACGGACTTTATACATCCGGGTGACCGAGTAGCCTTCGACGACCCTCGAGTACTGATATATAGTTGAGCCTAGCCCTACCCGAGTGCTTGCTGTCCCATCTCTTCGGATTTTTTCATATGTTTTATCGAAACCTTTGGACAAAGCACTCGTGGTCCTCTTTCGAGATTTTCTCGTGTTTTCTACGATTTTTATCGATTTATCACTTTGTCGATTTCCTCGCGTTTCTCTTGTTGTGAGTCTTTTGACGATCTTTCTCGAGATTTCTGGACGATGTTTCTTTGTTTTCGTTTATATAAACACCTAAGGAACAACAGAACTCCCAGGTATACATGTTTGTTTTATGTTTATAACATATTATTCTCTTATAATCACTTCCCTGTTGTACCTTTTACTTTTCTTTACACCGCATGTTGTACTGCTTTCTCTACTGCATACTCTACTGCTTGTCCTGTGCTACATACCCTACTGTTATGCTATACACTGTACAACTTCAACATATTATCTATAAGATATCTGAAGAACTACAACCATATGGCCGCTGAATTTGACATTATAACCTGACATCCTAAAAAACTTAAACTCGTCACGACAAAGAGCTTGGAATTAGCGCGGTGGGCAGCACGACAATCTTCAACAACAGAACATGTCTTCCCTAGCTAAACCATTCATTTCCTAGAAATTAAAACAACAATCGATAGGATTTTTCGTTCGTGTGATGCAACATAAATCCTCAACTTTTCCTTTAGGCATTTGTACAGTTCTACTGTGCAATCTAAGCCCTAACTTATTTTAGGATCCCGAGGTTGTTGTTCGTTACGACCTAAATCCTCACATCTTCCAGGCTATTTGTGTGATCGTTTCACACGAATGTAAGTCCTAAATAAATAAAATTAGCAGGATAAAACACTTGACTATTTCTTCCTCGAAACTAAAGTCAAACCATAGGGTAGACTGGGAAGTCACCGAGGATCTCCTCTGCATCTGTGACATCCCCTAGTTCTTCCTCCTTTGGATTCTACAATAAATGTTCCAAGTTTGAACCCATTCTCATTTCACACCTCTTTGCCCGATTTCGTTGAAAAATCTCATCCTTTTGAAGTCATTAAAGATAATTTTTCCTGATTTTTATCGAGAGTATTCTTAAGTGACTTCGGTCATTTAAGATATAATTAACTATAAAGACTTGCTCTTATAGGAAGCTTTTCCGAACCCAACTTAAAATAAACCATATTTAATTTTTCATATTAATAGGGGAATTTGTCGACAAATAAAACGGTTTTGCAGACCAAACAAACGTCATATATTTCTTAGTTTATTTGATCGAGCCTCATCCTCAAGTATTGTGTTTAACCATCGGGATAGATACAGAGTTTGAGGTAGATTGCTCTTTCATTTAAATTGTGAAAATTATGGGGTTAATTTGATTTCATATTTTTCTAAACTTAAATCTATATGTAAATTAAAACGTTCTTTCGAAGCGGGCGACGGGATTTCGATTCCGGCGACCGACAGCTTCCTACGGGCAACACTCCCCCAACTTTTTATCGCCGACACTCTTCCTCAAGTGATGATGAATTCTATTTCCAACATGGTTTCTTTAGTGGCTACATGCTTTAGTGGGTGGTGAGGTGGAGTTTAAATCTCTTCCACTACATGTTCTGAGTGAAGGCCTTCAAGGCAACTATGCGACGATGACCAACTTGGAGAACAAAGTTAAGGGCTACAATACCTAATTCTTTTCTTTCGGCAAAGTTGCTCATTGCTTGGCATATTGGAACTTAGACGGAGCAAGCTTGGTTTGGAGATAATGTTGGTCTCCTTCCCACCGTAAAAAAAAAATATGCCGAGCTCTTGGAGATGTGAGAGAAGGGGTTTAATGCGAAGCATTAGACCTTAATTTGCCATGGAAAATAGTTTTTTTAACGTCACGTTGTCAAATTCAACTTATATCTTCATCTTCATGGCACTTTTTGTTTCATTTGAAAGGTAGAAAGAACTTGGTTTTACTTTGCATTCATAATGGGCCATCTTCTTTGGAAGCTGTAGAAAATTTAGGGTGCTTCCATTGACAAAGAGGCCTATAGGAGCAAGTGGCCTAAGAAGAATGGGAAGGGGAAGATGGATAAGTCAACAATATTTTTTGAGGAACTTTCCAACTTTGTTGTTGGGGTGATTCGTTTTGACTCTACTATTTCTCCATCATTAGTCGCTTAGGGGCTAACCAAGTTGCTTCTCCTTCTTTGCCAACTTCACCTCCTTGTTTTCTCATGACAAACTCTACCAACTTTTTCACCAGTTCTTTCAACTTATGTTTTGAGTTTTGTCATGCTTCTTCTTCCCTTTATAAGGTGAGTGATTACAAGAGGGCAATCTTCTTGGGCCACTCAAGGAAATCTAGCCTTGTAGTGACATTGTAGGAGATCATTATCACAATGGAGATAATTATGGATGAGGTCTTTAGGGAGAGTAATGAGTATGCACGGGGTACAAAGATGTTGATCACCGATCCAAACTAGGAGGCAAGAAAATCTTTAGGTATCTCTTAATAGGATTTGTCCCTTCATTCAAGGACAATGAGAGTGAGAGAGATTTTTTGTGGGTGGGAAGGAGGGGGGAGGGGGGGTGCACTTTTAGGGAACTCAACACTGTTCTTGTCGAGGAGTTCCACCTAGATTGTATAAAGGTAGATGTTGCAAGTTGGCATACCAACTTTATGATTTTTTTGCCCTTTGCATTGTCTACCAGCGTCGAGAATGAGAGCCTCACTAAGGCTTTGGAGAGAAGTGTGAGTCATCTCACTCTTGAGGAAAAGGTGACCACTCTCGAGGAGAGTTTGAAGGAAAAAGAGGCAGCTTTTTAAAATCAAAATAATCTTTTAATATTGTTAGAGCTATCCATTTTATTGCATGGATTGATGATCATTCTTAAAAAAAATGTTGAAATTGTGAATTCCATTAGTTTTAATGATGTTAAAAGGATCGATAGTTTTGATCTTGCATTTAAAGATCATGTTATCAAAATCTAATTAATGGAGAATGATAATTCTTTTTCCAGAAGAAAAATCTATCCCATATTTTGAAAGAAGACTTGAGATAATGGTTTTCGAATTGATTCGGTGTTTGCTTGTTTCAATATGAAATCTTGGGGTCCAATCGAGGATGACAAGCTCGAACTCAAATTTTTAATATTTGTACATTGGGCACAATAATTCTTAAAAAATAAATGGCATTGACATGATTGTACATGATATTAAAAATCATATATATATTTTTTATTAAAAGCACTAATCACTTCAAATATAATTTTATTCTATCTAAAAAATAGATATTGCTACTAAATTATTATTTTCATGATTTGACCACTCATGAATTACAAAGAAAAGTTTTGTTATAGCTTCTTTAGCATAATAAAATAGGAAAAAGAAGAAGATCTTGCCTGAAATTGTTGAAAGAAGCCATGGCTTAACTTTGTCATTCATGTTTTGACTTGGCGCTAGATTAAAATCTTATGACACAGTTTACCTTGTTTAAATTATGTTGGTGTAAATATATGTTTGCATCGAACTTTTATTTGACGCTTAAGTCCTATATATTATAAGTTTGTGTATCATAAGTAAAGATTTTTATGCTTGATGTCCTATATCTACTTTTTTTTTTTTTTGGCTTGAGGCTTTTGTATTATTCTCTATCTTTCATTTAAAAATTTTCCTAATTCTTTTGTTGGCCATTTTTGTATCACTTTTATTAGCTAACACTAATACTATTTTCTCAACAATAATTGAACTTTTCCTATGATGCTCTTCTTGTTGTTTTTTCTTAATTTTTGAAATCCATGATGATATGAAAAGCTTCATGATTTGCTTGTTTATTTGTATACTTCAATCACAGAACTGTCATGAGTTTCTAGCTACATGATTATCAGTGTATTTGCCATTGATTTTTTTAACTTTTAGGATAAAGTAAGGAGAAAACATATTCATGTTATAGTTAACATATTCTTGATTATACGGGCACAACCTTGGTGCTTTGTTTAGCTTTCATTATTGTGATTTGGAAGTCATGTACGTAGAAACATCGAAAAGATTTGTCTATTATGAATTGCCTCAGTTCATTGATCAAACTATTCCAAATCTCATGGGAGCCTATGTATATGGCATATAACTTTTCAGTCTTTAACATATTATTTTAATTTGTTTTTTTGTACTACTTATGACAATAATTTCTATGACATGTCTTTTACCCTACATGAAATGGTTTAACAATTGTTTTTCTACAGGTACGTCCTTGTTAAATTAATGGATATACGAAAAGAAGTACAATGTCCTATATGTTTAGGTATGCAATTTGTAGGATTCTTGTTTTATATACTATTAAAATTTATATATTGTTAACAAAACAATTGCACAACATGCTGCAATGCTCTTAGCATATAATTGTCAAAGTTATTGAAATTAGTTTTATTGTATAATTACATTATCTTAATTTGTCATGAAGATTGCTATTAATATCTTGATTTTGTGAGTCTAGGGTTTGTTGAAGAAAGCTTTAGTTTTTTTTAGTTGTGGAAATGTATTGTGTTTTTCATTGAAATGTACATTATTGTCTAACTCAACGTTTGTGTAATATTATTTTTCTATTTTTGGGGAGTGTTATTTTCGATTAGCATATGACGTACTATAGATAACACATACTATCTTTAGTTGTTCAAGTTTTGTACCATATGATTAGGGGGCCTTGATCTTTATTTTGAGGATTTTAATAGAGTTTTAGCAAGTATTTATGCATTTATCTAATTGGCTCACTATTTTATTAGTTTGTTGAATTATTGTATTCTCTGGTCACGAACTTAACAATTAAATCAATTTTTTGAAATGTATTTTAGCAGTGCTTTTAAATTTCTGGTTAATAGATTTTAGATTAGAGTAAATAAATAAAATAGTTGATATATTGAATCCAAAATCAAAAGGGTAGCGTAAAACTGAAACTTCTGATACCATCAAAGCAACCAATCACACCATTAATGAAAAACTAAAAGTTCATAATTTTGCTATTGGACTCATATTTTTGTTATTCTAGGGCAAACATAATCATGTTGAACAAACAACTAGGCAAACACAATTATGTAGAAGAAACAACTAGACTAGGAGAATAACTTACATTTAGCTTTCATGTTTGTGTACTTAAATGATAAAAGAAGGGACATGGAGTTTTTATGATTGCTTCATATGGTTTTAGGATATGAAATGATGATGCTTGTCAGCACTGTGTATACCCTTAGTACCAATTTTTTAATAAAGAATGATGGGAAGTTATAATGTTTATGTGGTAGATTAATATTACTTGATAAATAATGAGATATAGTGCGATTTGGGCTGACTTTTAGGAGATTGATTTTGTGTGGAGCTTAAGAGAAGTTTATGGAGGGGGATGTAATGGGTGTAGGTATTTTATGGGTATTCAATGAGTATCTTAGGATCTTGGAAAAATATATGGTTGCTAAGGGCTATGATGTGGAAGTTTTGGTGTGTTAAGTTGAAGAACGGTATGCTATTTGGATTGAGACAATTTTTTTCTAGATGGCTTAATTTGGAAAGAACAAGGGGAGAAAAGTGTTTTATCTTTGAGAGAAGCTCTGGAATAACTAGAGGAATGTGTGGAAAAAATGAGTAAAGATAAACCCAATTAAATAAAGAAATAAGAAGAATACTATTAGCACATTAGTAATAGAATAATCATCACCCCCTTATCAAGGTTTCAATGATATTAAAATATGGATTTAGGATAAGCTCTTCTTTCAGTTAATAAGTAAAGTGCCAAAATAGTCCTCTAACTATTTACATGAGGTTATTTTAGTCCAAAGTCTATAAAAGTGTCAAATCGGTCCCCATACTCTTTTAACATGGGCTAAAATAGTCCACAATGAGGACTATTTTAGCTCTCATTAAAGAGTTGGGGACTAGATTGACATTTTTGTAAACTTTGGGACTAAAATGCACCATACAAAGAGTCAGGGGATTATTTTGATATTTTTCTCTAAGTTAATTTTTTGATAAATTTATTCTTTATGTGATTCACATGGATTGCTACTAAGTTTGAAGTCCAGAGACTCATATTGATTTGGATTTTCTCGACATAAGTTGTGTCTTCCTTGTAGTTGATTGATATTTTGGCTCAATCCCTTGTAAGGTTTCCCTCATTATGTCTATTAATGTTAAGGTGTCCATGCATGAAGGAAGGATAAAAAGGAGTTGAAAAAAAAATTTGGATTAGGTCTAATACACTATTAACAAGTAGTGAATATACAAATATGCAAAAATTTACTTACCAATCTTACCAATTGAAAGTAATGGAACCACCAAATCGGCAATGCTTTTACAAGGGCAAGTGATTGTGAAGGACTTGGAGCCTTTTAATCATCAATTTTTGATCAGACTTTGGCTCTGATATCACTTGATGGAGAATGAATGTAAGCAATAATGTTTATGCGATGGACTAATATTACTTGATGGATATTAAAAGGGAAAGTGAAATTTGGGCTAATTATTCAGGAGATTGATTTTGTGTGGAGATTAAGAGGGGCTTTTGGTGGGGACATGTTGGATGAATGTATTCTATGAATGGTGTAGGATATTAGAAATAGATGCAAAATCTGTTAGGGCCTATGATGTGAAATTTTGGGTGTGTGGAGTTGAAGAATGGCAAGTTGGTTGGATTGAGACAGATTTTGGCTAGTTGGCTAAACTTGGGTTGAAGAAAGGGAAAGAAGTGCTAGAGCTTGGAGCGAAATTCTAGAAAAACTAAGGGGATTGTGGGAAGAGAACGAGTAAAATAAGCCAATCAAAATAATGAAATAATAAGACATAAGTAGCATACAGGCAAAAGTAATAGAATCATCACCACATTCTCATCAAAGGAAAGGTATTACTCTTAATATTCTAAAAAAAAAAGATTAACAAACTGCAGTTTTTCAATTCTAGCCTCCTGTTCTCACAACTAACACCTGGACAGCCATCCGTTTGCTGTTCCGTAGTCCCATGCATTCCCTTCGCTGCTACCGTCGTCCCCCCTAGCTACTGACGACCCGAATAGTCGTTCCCGGCTGTTTTTCTGCTGTTCTAACCATCCTGGCCTCTTTTCCCTGCAGCCTTGCTGCTTTTCCAACCACCAGGAGTTCCCCTCTGCAACCGCACCACTATCCCTGCCTGTCTCAGCCTCCCCAGCTACTGTTTCTTCCCTTCCCATGCATAGCCGCTTCCAGAACCCGCAGTCTACCCCCTTCCCACTTGCTGCCATCTTCCAGGACAGCTGTTCCACGTTATCCGCTGCATGCTTGCTGTCTAGAACCCGGGAAACCACTACCTTGCTGTTTTCTGCTAGCCGACCATCTCGTCCATCACCCTGCCACTTTCCAGCCCCTCGCCGATCACCACCACCACCTGAGACTCACTCTAGTTTCAGTTGGAGTCTTGAGTTTGTTTTTATTTTCCTTTTGTTGTATGTTGGTTGTAATCGCCTATTGGCTTTTCAGTAATAATATTTGTTCTTAGTTGCTGTTTAGGTTAACTCTGGTATCACACCCTATTGAAATACGATAGTATTAGGGAGAATTTCACTTTCTCATAATGATACTCGTGCTTACTTTTACAGGAGTATATTTACAGGAAGTATAAAGTTTGTCAAAATAATTGGATCTTTTGTATGTTTCTGATTGTTCAGGAAAATAATAGAGAAATTACTGTAAACTTTCAAATCTAAGATCTAAGAGCACCAAGTTTCTTTATATGAAATGTGGCTTGAAGATGTTGCTAATTGGTAGTAAGTGCTAAATATGCTCCAATAATAACAATGTTATTAATATAAACTAGGTTTAGTAAGTACTAGTGGATATCTTGGAAATAAATGAAGATGAAACGTTGGGGCAAGTACCAATCTATCAATGAATGGTTGGAGACGATGCTTTTTAAAGCTTTAAGGCAGATAAAAGCTAGCTATTTGGGGGGAATACCGATCTTTCAATGATATTGAATAGAAAGGCTTGCTTGAAAACTGGAATGTGGAAGGCAATTTTGATTTGCTTTTTAGCAACATAAAATTTGATAAGTGCTAAAATAATTGTGACATAAAATTTGATATGTGCTAAAATAATGGTGCCTTGGATTCTTTAAAGCTTCATGCCATTGAGTGGGACCTAAGAAAGAGAAGATCAGTTTGCTTCATTATTTTTTTTGCATCAAATTTCTTTTCATGTCTTGTATTTGAGATTTTTTATTCTTTAAACCTTAAATTCAATGTGAGATGTCCATGCTTTTAGCAATAATTTTAAGTTATTTTAAATCCTATAGGAACTCGTATTAGATTATCTGTGCTTTAAAATTACTAATAATTTGTGAGTTTCATGCATTGTTATGTCAAATTTTGTTAAACTAAGGACTTTTCTTTTATAATGATTATTTGTTTAGGTTTTAAAATCTCTTTTTGGGGATAGGGAATCTAATGTTGCTTGTTAAGAGATTTCCCTTTTTTATGTAGTAATTGACTTCCTAATTTCATACTGTTTTAGTTTATTTATCCATTCCATTATTTAGTTTTTATTCATACGAATAGATTTTCTTGCAACATAATACAAGGCTACAAATATTGACCGTTGTACTAATCTTATGTATTGTTTAAACTATAATGTGTTATCTTTAATAATGCCTTGTGAATTTTATATTGGTAATATTTTGGTTAAGTTGGGGACTTGTGTTGTTCTTTGAAGAAATTTTGGCCTTTGAAAGTTTAGTATTCATTACTCCATATTATTTACAGTTGTAGCTCTACGAAGTCCTAGATTATAAGCCAAACAAATTCACCTCACCTTTGTGTTCTAATTGTAGAGCATCAGTGCCGTGGGCGTCCAGGCGCCATAGGTGCGACAATTGCCACGTCTATCGTCCTAGACCGGCTAAGTATAGGCGGGACCGATTGGTCATTCCAAGCAGAAATTTACCGCCCATGGGGAGTGAGGTCCACTTCTTAGTTACTCTAGGTCCATACATATTATTTTCACTGCATCTTAGGGGAGTTTCTCGTGTGTTTTTTGTTGGGAAAACCATTAGCGTCCCGGTCATTCCCTTCTAGTTTTGTATCTAAGGGTTGAGTGATGATCCGGTTGTATCATGACATCGAGGTGGAAATTGTCCTGCATTACCCTTCCTTCGCCTCCCTCCCTTAATTGTCGCTGCTGCATTCCCTCCACCACCATTTGGAACAATTCTCCCTGTAGTTCGCCTCCCAACATCCAGACACCTACTATAGTTGCCACCCTGCTTAGCCCTCCCAAAGCTTTCCTCTACCTCATCCTGACCTTCTATCGTCTAGCCACAACTACCCTACCACCCTCTAACTGTTCTGACGCAGCTATCCTCCTGGTCTTCAACCATCCGACCGCAACCAACATATCACCTTCCAACCATCCAGACACTACCATCCTCCTAGCTTTCTGCTGTCCAGCCGCAACAACCCTATCATCCTCCAACCCTCCTGATGCAAACATCCTCTCTGCCTTCTGCCGTCCAGCTGCAGCCACCTTCCCACACTCCAACCATCCGATCGCAACCATCCTACCAATCTTCTACCAACCAACCGCAACAACCATACAACCCACCGGCTTAAGCCGCTCATCCAACCTCCCATAGAAACTCACCTCTACCTTCCTGCTAGCCTCTCCCTCCACACCAATACAGCCCTTCCAACCTCGTAACACCCATTGATCAAACCCTAGTGGGAATTAGTGTGTTATGTTATTGCTTTTTTATATTTCTGCTGTGTTGTTGTAACACATTTTTTGAATTGGGCAATAATATTTGATTTTCCCATTATTCTTGGTTAACTTTGGCATCATAGCTATAGGTAACCTTAGACTAGCTAAGATTATAGGTAACTTTAGGTATTGGTTTACTTACGAGATTATAATATTTTAGCGATGCCACGATGCTGTGAAGCACACGACAACCACACAAGTATATGTGTCACTCAAATAATATATAAATTTGAGTTTGTGTATTGATCCCACAGGGAATTAGTTAATTTTCACAAAAGGTGAATGCTCTAGTTTACTGGTCCTATGTTTAGTTTGAAGTTTCCCAATTTTGTGAATTTTTAAGAGTGATTAAACCCAATTTTTGCAAAGAGTTAAATCTAACGAACTAAACCTAGGGTTTTTATTAAGTGAAGCATTCTAGCTCTATCCATGTGATTAAAATGTTGTTGACATCTAGGAACAATAATACACCTTAGCCTCTTTCGAGGTTATAAGATGCATGGGGGTTTCATATTACAGTTTAGTTTCCTAAAACATGCAATAACCCTTGTGTTTCCGTATTTTCATACGCGATTGCACTACTCTATCACCAATATTCCTATTTTCCTAAAGCAGTGTATTAATCTAATTGTTCTACTAGCCCGCTTTTGTAGTACTGGACGTTTTAACATTCTAAGTAACCAGTTTAGAATTAAATTATGCCCAAAATATTAACATATCAACGTGCTACAATCAATATATCTATCACAATACATGGATGGTACTAACTTGCATAGATTATCAATTCAAGGGAGAGATATTTAGTTCCTACTCATTAGAGATGAACACAATAAGAAATTCATTTCAAAACCAAAGCAAATGCAGTATAGAATAATCTCACCTAGATGCTCCGCTAAAGTACAAGTGCTTAAAATGATATCACTGTATTTACACCCACTCCGAGTACACAGTACATTTGATCTTACTCAGAAGAACACTCGCTCATGTTCACAACACTCTTACAGACTTCTCCTTTGAAGTGCTTTGACCGCTCCCGAAAGTTCTCTAGTGACACTCTTCGTTCGTCCTCTTGATTTCTCTTGTGTGCTCTCTTTGCCTTCTTCCTCGGTGTCACCCTTGGAATGATGAGAACTTTGCTTAAATCTCTTTTCCATGCCACAAAATCATAGAAAATGCCAAAATGCGTTGCCGGGCACCTTGGCGCTTGGACTGGTGCGAAAGCCTTCCATATGTTTTTGTGCTTGAGCATCGACCGCTAGGTCACACTGGAAGTGGTCGCCTAGTTGTCTGGCTCAGGCGCCGATTTCTTCATCGTTCAATATTCTGCATGCATGGAGGTTTTCTATGTAACCTAGCACCCTACTTGGGAGCCTAGGCACTTGAAATGAGGCGCAGGGTCGCTAGAAATGAGGCACCGACTTTCTTGCCACTCTATTTTCTGGCCATGTGTGGAAGGATCCGGGTGCCTAAGCGCCATAATTGGGAGCTTAGGCACCAGTTTTGGTGAATTTAGGCGCCTAGAGATGACATTGGAACACCCGATGGGTAGTTGGCTCTTATGCTCTCTTCTTGCTAACTTATGACCTGGAACCTACAAATACATACAAAACAACTTGTAAAAGCATAAATATGCTACAAATAATGGAGAAAACAGATGAAATAACATCACACATTTTACACATCATTCCACTACTTTTAATGTGCTCGATCTGATTCCATACTATGAGATAGAAGCTTCAGTAGATGTGGTCGACGCTCTCCCAACCTAGGAACACTGAAGCGAACGTCCAAGCATCATAGGCGTGGCAATTTCTATATCTCCTATCCTGGATTGGTTCGATCTAGGTATAGGAGGGACCGATTGGTCCTTCCAAGCAGAGATTTGCAATCTATGAGGAGTGGGAGACACTCCTTATTTACTTTAAGTCTATATATGTTGTTTTCGCCGTGGTAGAGTTTTTCTTTTTGTGAGTTTTCTCTCGAGATAATTGTCGGTGTCTCAGGTGTCTCTTCTAGGACTGCATCCAAGAGTTGAGTGGTGTTTTGACTATATAGCGCTTCAAAAGTGGTGATTATCCTCCGCTACCCAGGTGGTGATTATCTATAAATTACTATTGAAAAGAGTAGTATTTAATTTTTATAATAATTTCTAAAAATGTTTGTCCTAAATTATAAAAATTATAGCGTAAAGATAGAATTAATTGTCCTTATTTATAAAGCGATCTATCAGAATTTGGGGTGATTTAACGCAGAAATTCCTTGCTAAATATTTTCCATCATAAAAAACTGCGAAGCTTAAAAATAATATTATATTTTTTTGTCAGTTTGAAGGAGAATCTATTTATGAAGCGTGGGAACAAATTAAATTATAGTATTAATCATTATCAACAGTGCCCTTTATAGATATATTTATAAATACTATAATTTATATATATGTTATTAGGTCTATATATCTATTAATTGTGGACAAACATTCTTAATTATACTTCTTTCTGGACTGTGCTTCAAGCTTATCTTTTATAGATTTTGATGTTCTTAAAGCTGCTAGCTTTCCATATAATTTTCATTTCTAGGATGAATGTAGAATGTGTGGTGCATTTCAAAGCTCGGGCCATGTAGTTTGACTCTAAAGTACTTATTCTAATATTTTGTTGGAGAGCTCAACATCTATCCATAATTTTATATATAGATAATGCAGATAGATAGAAAAGTTCTGATATAGCATAAAGATAGTGAGAAGAAGGAAGAAAGAGAATGGGAGAAAAAACTCACGCATTTTTTATATATTTTTGAAACATAAAGAAAAGTTATGATATATATATATATATATATATTTCTCTACTCCCCTCTCTCTAGCAAGAAAGAGGGGGGTAGAGAAAGATAGGATACAAGAGAAGAGGGAGAGAGAAAGAGTGTGAGAGTGATAGAAGTGGGAGAGTTTCAGAGAATGGAAGTAAGAGAAAGTGATATAGATAGAGAGCTAGTGAATTATCTCTCTCAGTACCACATTCCATCACTCCATCACTCTTCTCTCTCCCTCTCCCTCTCCCTCTCCCTCTCGGACTCCCTGTCCCTCTATCTCATGTATTGAAAAGTTCTGATATAGCATAAAGATATTTAAGAGCTGAGCAACTATCTATAATTCTCACCCTCAATCTCTTCGAGAGAGAAAAATATAGGGAGAAAGAGAAAGGGAGGGAGGGAGGGAGGGAGGAGGAGGGAGTAAGAGAATGGGATCGAGGTAGAGAGTGAAATAGAGAGATAGAGAAAGTGAAAGAGTGTGAGAAAGAGAGTAGAGAGAGATTAAGAGATTCAGAGAGAGGAGAGCGAGAGAGATGGAGAGCGATGAGGAAGGGATGGAGGGAGGGAGCATGATGGATTGATTGAGGGAGGAAGAGAGGGAGCATATTGATTGAGGGAGGGAGGGAGCTTGAGTAAAAATTGGAGTGAGAGAGTGAGGATTGTTTGAGAGAAGGTTGATACTTCATCTTCTCTCACTCTCTTATTCCTTACATCACTCGCTATCCCTCCCTCTTTCTCTTGCCCTTTTTCTATCACTTTCTCTTACTTTCTTGCTCTCTCTATGTTGCTTTCTCTCTCCCTCTCTCTGTATCAACAGTGGTATATTCTCTTTCTCACGTTCTAGCAAGGTGAGTTGAGAATATAGCAAGGGAGAATATATATTTATAGAAAATATATATACTTTGTGTGCTGGTTCTAGATGTGTAAATATATGAAAATTGTGTGGTATAGATGTAAATGCCCAATTCATAATTATTCCTAAATTATAACATCACTCGTTTTGGCCAGTTGAGAGAGGTGATGATTATCTATAAATTACTATTGAAAAGAGTAGTATTTAATTTTTATAATAATTTCTAAAATGTGTCCTAAATTATAAAAATTATAGCATAAAGATAGAATTAATTGCCTTTATTTATAAAACAAATTAAATTATAGTATTAATCATTATCAACATTATGCCGTTCCCACGTTTTATGAATGGATTCCACTTGAAACGGACAAAAAGACGTACTTTGTGTGAAAGAGAATATATGAAAATTGTCTCTCACTTTGAGTTGAGTGGTGTTTTGGTTATATATTTCAAATATAAGAATTATAGCATAAAGATAGAAAAAAGTAGTGTTTGAGTTGAGTGGTGTTTTGGCTATATATAAAGCTTCAGAGGTGGTTAGTATCCTCAACTTTAAGAACAACTCAAACACCACTCGTTTCGATAGTAATTTATAGATAGATGCCGAGCTCTCAAATAAAATATAAGAATAAGTACTTCAGAGTCAAACTACAAGTGATATTTCTATATATTTATAGAAATATATAGCCATTCTCTTCGAGAAAGAGAATTGTTCTGATATATTTGAGAGCTCAACATCTATCTATATATTTTTCAAATGGGAGAAAAGACTCACCCAAGTTCTGATAGATCACTTTATAAATAAGGGCAATTAATTCTATCTTTATGCTATAATTTATATATATATATATAAATAAAAAAATTTATATTTCTCTTTTGAAAAAATATATATTCTCTTTCTCACTTTGAGTTGAGTGGTTTTTGGCTATATATTTCAAATATAAGAATTATAGCATGAGAACATATCGCAGCTTTAAGAACAACTGATACACTACTCTTTTTAATAGTAATTTATAGATAGATGCTGACTCTCAAATAAAATATAAGAATAAGTACTTAAGAGTCAAACAAAAGGTGATATTTCTATATATTTATAGAAATATATAACCAATCTCTTCGAGAAAGAGAATTGTTCTAATATATTTGAGAGCTCAGCATCTATCTATATATTTCTCAAATGGGAGAAAAGACTCACCCAAGTTCTGATAAATTGCTTTATAAATATGGGCAATTAATTCTATCTTTATGCTATAATTTGTATACTTCACTCCAGAACCAACACACAAAGTAGTAATGACAGAAGGGTAGCCCAACCCTCCTGTAATTCTTGATGTGTAAATATATGAAAATTGTGTGGTATATATGTAAATGCCCAATTTATATTCTCTTTGTGTGCTAGTTCTGGAGTATTCTCTTTCTCCCTCTGTATCAACAGTGGTATATTCTCTTTCTCACAAAATATATATTTCTACAAATATTTCTATAAATATATATAAATATATATTTCTCATGGGTTTGAGAAAATATATTTCTTAAATTCATGAGAAATATATATTTAAAAAGACAGATATTTCCACTCTATCTTTTTATATATATATTTATAGAAATATATTTTATTTGAGAGCTATATATACCGCTGGCTTCTCTGTTGCCGCCACTCGGAACAGCCCTCTTTGGCTGTTCTCTCTCCTTGCAGTTCTCCTACCTCCCAGCAGACAACCGCTATCCACTTTGGTTGCTTGCCACCCACCCTGCTCAGCCCTCCCAGAGCCTTCTTCCACCTCCTTCCAGCCTTCTGCCATCAAACCGCAGCCACCCTAGCACTCTCCAACCATCCTGACACAACAATCTTCTCAGCCCGCTGCCTTCCAGCCACAACCACTCTACCACCCTTCTACCATCTTGATGCAACCATCCTCCCAGCCTTCTGCTGTCTGGCCGCAGACACCCTAGCAACCTTATGCCGAGCAGCTGCAGCCACCCTACCACCCGCCTTCTTCAGTAGCACGTCCAACTTCCCACAGCAGCCCGCCTCCACCCTGCTGCCTCCCCTCCCTCCACGTCAATACAATCCTTCCGGCCACCTAACACCTTTTGATCTAAATCTAACGGGAGTTAGTGTATTGTGTTGTTGCTATTTTCTATTGCTGTTTTGTGATTGTAACTCTCTATTTGAATTCAGCAATATTATTTGATTTTCTGTTGTTCTTAATTAAATCCAGTATCAATCAATCTTTCTTATTTTCTAGCACACATCGAGTGAGAGGGATAGGCTGTGTTAAAATATATATTGATGAAGCTTTTCAATTAGACACCTTACTTCTACTTTGAGCGTTCTGATCATTTTATGTAAAATTATAGGCATAATACGAGACACGTTTTGAGTTATTTAAGTTTATTTCTAGCTTAATATAGAATCTACAGTGCTTTTTCTAACTTTCGAATATTTACAACTATACTAACTAATTAATCATATTCTATAGATTTAATATTATTGCAGTTGATATTTGGTTGATATCTCCTCTCAGATGTTGTTCGTCATAAAGTAACCATTTTCTCAAAAGGATGATAATCTGAAGGTTTGTAGAAATATAAGGAAGAAAAATAATACAAGTATTAAATCTTTTTGAATTGAATGACAGCCTGATTTGATATGTTTTCTGCTTCTCATTATAAACAAGATTGTCTATAATTTGAATGGCACTAATACAATTGTTGAAAGCTTTTTGAGTTCAATGACCGTCTACTTGATTTGTTTTGTTCGTCTCATTATAAACAAGATTGTCTATAATTCAAAGGACACTAGCATTTCCTTCATATAGAGAGATTATTTTCAAGAAAATAAAGTTGAAATAGTAGTTCAGGAAGCTTAAAAATATTGGAACATGTGACATACTAAACACTATTCAAACTCAGTGGCTGATTTAGGCATACGAGGCTGCTTCTTACTCTTACATGAAATTAAAGATTCAACATAATACACATACTAATACCTGAGGTAACCCAAACCACAATGAAAATAGGAATCTTAGTGCTGAAATTTAAAGGTTACAATGACGACTCTTCAAGAACAGGAAAAAACCGACAACAAATATAAAAAATGACGCACTGGGGCGATGACGAAGTGATGGGTGGCGGCTGGTGAGCAGGGGAAGAGTTCATGTGGGGGTTGGGCAATAGCGGGAAGGTAAATCGACCGTGGTGGCAGGAATAGGAGGGCTGGATATGGGTCTATGGCAGCAGGTTTGAATTGGCATGGGGATTGCTGTAAGGGCGAGAGTGTGGGAGCAGGGTTTTCGGTTGTAGCAGAAAGGAGGAGAGGCGTTTGGGGTTGGCTGTGTAGGGGGAGAGGGGTTACGGGGATGACTGGGTAGTGGAGAGGGAATTACGGGATGTGTAGGGGAGGGTTACGGGATGCTGTGTAGGGGGAGAGGAGTTACGGGGATGGTTGGGTGGTGGAGAGGAGGATTGCTGCCTGTGTAGTGGAGGGTTACGGGAAGGGGTGGTGTAGGAAGGAGGGATTACGATAGGGAAGTTTGCAGGTGGGGGATGCTTACGGTAGTAACAAGGAAGGCTGATAGGAGGGAATTACGGTAGGGAGGCTGGCCAAGAAGTGATGCGGCTGGATCTGATGGGAAAGTAGCACGGTGGATTAGCTGGATGGAACAGTATCGAAGGGGTGGCTTGAGGTTGATGGTTTATGGCGGGAAAGAATTTAGGGGCTACAGATATATCATCTGCTGAGGCGGCAGAAGGGAGGGTGCGTAGGAGGCGTAAAGTCGAGGATAATCACCACCTTGGAGCGAGATATAGCCGGAGCACCATTCGTCATCGGATACAACCCTGAAATGGGAAAAAAAGGACACTAACTGCTGTCCTTGACAGAAAATTGAAGTCAAAATCAATAAAACTGAACTCTAAGATGTAAAAACACATATAAATAGAAGAGAGATAGATGGGAAATGAAAACAGAGGGTGGAAAAATTTCCGCCCTTTGAAATGAGGGAGGAGAGGGCCAGTTCAGCCCTTACCCCTTGCTAAAAAGAGTTGAACCGGTTCAACACCGAGCCCCCACGTTAGTCTTCCGGGGTTGGGGGAGCTTCAACTTCATTCGTCGAAGCTTCTGGCTCCTTGTGGCACGCCGTCAAGTCCTCTGACATTTGAACAA
This sequence comes from Phalaenopsis equestris, assembly GCF_001263595.1. NCBI lineage: Eukaryota > Viridiplantae > Streptophyta > Magnoliopsida > Asparagales > Orchidaceae > Phalaenopsis > Phalaenopsis equestris. Next base: position 4,852,885 of record NW_018165201.1, on the reverse strand, counting down.
GTAGATTTTGTTATTCTAAAGCAAATTTTGATGGAAGAGATATCCGTCCACCTTTGGCATGACCTAAGCTTGAACTGTAGATATACGAGTATTTTCAAGAATCAGGTTTCAAGCCATCCCAGTTGTAACCCGCTTCTTCCACTCCTTGTACCTGACTGGGTGCAACTAATAAACTAGTATCCTAGGAGAAATCTACGCTGGGTTGAAATCCGTGGCAGGCTGCGCCACTCTCACTAGTCCCCTCTTAGGAGAGACCTCTTCTTCACTGATAGGACCTTGATCCTATTGTAGAATTTTCATCCCCATCAAGCTTCTTGGGCCCACTACAAAGCTGGGGTTCATTTCTCTTATCACGACATTTGATGAGGTGTCTTATGTTGAACTGAAAGTAACCTCCAAATAACTTGACGTAATATTCTTGTCTTGACACACAATGACCTCATTTCTGACATGCTGGACCTCCCTTTATTGGGGCAACTCAGAAGGGGGTCTGTGCATATGAAAAATCTGTATTTCGCTTATTTGTAGTGGCTCTGTATCTGATGCTAGCTCCTCAAACTCATACCCTTGTAGACATCCAAAATCATTCTCGCTGATTTTCCTCACTATCCGCAAGATGCTAGCTCGAGGCACCATAATCTCTTGCTCTGCTGGGCCGCCCATTACCTCAGGTCACTACCTTCTAGAGCAAAGATTGTTACCTCAACTGCAACCTCTTTCTTTGGGTTAATTGAAATTCATGTTGTCTCTTCCTCGTTGGCTGCCAATTGAAAATCCTCTCTGAAGTTCGTATCTTCGTCTAGATCACCGTTTATCTCTTCAGCTAGAAGCTGTCACTCCTCGTTTATATCCCCACTGTCTTCAGTGTCAGTGGTGTCTTTGCCCAAATTTTCTATGACGCCCTACCTAGTGAAACAGATCACCATCTTCTTTGGGTTGTGTATTCTAACTCAATATGCTCAAATTCATGGCACTTGCAACACTTCTTGGCAGTGACAAATTTAGGGATGCGAATGAGTTTCACATATTTTCCTCTTTGAAGCAGCTTGTCTTCTAACGGGGTTGCCTTGGGTTCTCCTGAGTGTATTGGGGCTATAGGATTCTGGGGTTGAACCGCGCATGTAAGATGTGGGGGCGTCTCTCTACTTCTGACGATAGAGTCTGCACCCTTTGTCGGTAGTAAGCTGGTAGGAACTGGTACTGGGTCTCCCGCTTTATCATTAGTTTCTCTCGTTCTCTTTGCTGACTCTCCTGATCACGGTCGAGGGTAGCCTCCCATTGGATTTCATTCTTAATATCCGCCACTCTCCGCTGAAGTCGACGAATCTCCCATTGCATCTCTTCCTGGGTAGGCGCAGACATGTATCTCCTTGATGAAATGGGTAGGGCTTTGGTTTGAGACGTGAAAGAGGTTGTAGGAGACTAATCAATGGTGTCGAGAATTTGATTTAGGATTGCTGATTTAGAAAATCAGCAAAGGAGAATTAGGGTTAGGTCAAAATGTAGCTAAAAGTTTGGGAAGAGGAAAAAAAAAATTGGTGGAGACGGTTTGGATGGGAGCAGATGCTAGGAAACCCTATGATAGGACTATGTCAGACTAGATCTGATATCAAATGATACCGGAGGTAACCCAAACCACATTGAAAATAACAATCTTAGTGCTGAAACTCAAAAGTTAGAACGATGACTCTTCAAGAACAGGAAATAAACAACAACAAATATAGCAAATCACTATGGGGCGATGACGAGAGAATGGCTGGCGGCTGGCCTGCAGGGGAAGAGTTCATGTAGGGGTTGGGCAATAGCAGGAAGGTAATTCGAGGGCGGTGGTGGGAATAGGAGGGCTGTATATGGGTCTATGGCGCAGATTTGAGTTGGAATGGGAGTTGCTGTAGAGGCCAGAGGATGGGAGGAGGGTTTTGGGTTGTAGCAAGAAGGAGAAGAGGCGTTTGGGGCTGGCTGTGTAGGGGGAGAGGGGTTATGGGGATGGCTGGGTAGTGGAGAGGGGGGTTACTGGCTGGGTAGTGGAGAGTTACGGGAAGGGGCGGTGTAGGAAGGAGGGATTACGATAGGGAAGTCTGCAGGTGGGGGATGCTTACGGTAGTAACAGGGAAGGCTGGTCGGAGGGATTTACGTTAGGGAGGCTGGCAGGGTAGTGATGCGCCTGGATCTGATGGGAATGTAGCAGGGTGGATTGGCTGGATGGAACAGCAGCAAAGGGGGTGGCTTGTGAGGCAGATGGTTTATGACGTAAAGGATTTGGGGGTCTATGGGAGGTTACCGCTAATACGGTGGCGGCGGCAGCGGCGAAAGGGAGGGTGTGGAGTAGGAGGAACATCGAGGATACCTACCACCTGGGAGCGAGATGCAGCCGGAGCACCGCTCGTCGTCGGATACAGCCCTGGAAAGGGAAAAAATGATGCCGACGGCTGTTCTTAACTGAAACCTGAAATCAGAATCAACAAAACTGAGACATAAAAACACTTATAAATAGAAGAGGGATAGGCGGGACACAAAAATAGAAAGGGGAAATAATTCCCGCCCAATGAAAAGAGGGAGGAGAGGGCTGGTTCAGCCCCTTCCCCTTGTTGAACTGGGTTGAATCGGTTCAAACCCGAGCCCCCACGTCACATGCTGTTCTATGATAGACCATCAAATATCAAGACAATGAACTCAATCTATATTCCACGAGATGAAGAGAAGAACAAGTTGGAAAGAACAAATCATGGCTTGGTGTCCGATAAAGGTATTAAAGGATATCATTGATGTCAAAATTGATTGACAAGCTAAATTACAAATGAATTATTTGGTTGAATAATTGTCAAATATTTCATGCTGCTTCTAGCTGTTGAAATACAATAGGATCAAAGCTATATGACCTTTCTTACCGAGATACCTAATGTTTTCTTGTCATTGATTATTTATAGGAGAAATATATTCAATGTCTGCCAAAATAATTAGATCCTTTGCACAGTTATGTTTGTTTAGGAAACGTTAGAGAAGTTATTGTGAACTTCCAAGCCTAAGAAGCACAACAACAACAACAACAACATGCCTTTTTCCCACTAAGTGAGGCTGACTACATGAATTCTTTTTCTCCATTGTCCTATTAAGTGTCTTATTTTTGTTTAAATATAATAAATTAAAATCATTTTTTATACAACATCCCCAAGTCATTTTTGGCCTACCTCTACCTTCCTTAAAATGAATTGAATCTAATACATCTACTCTCCTAACTGGATCATCAGACGGTCGACGTTTAATGTGACCAAACCATCTAAGACGACTCTCTCAAATAGTGTCTGTCATTAGAGCTACACCAACCCTTTCGTGGATATATTCGTTTCGTATTTTGTGTAAAAGTGTTAAACTACTCGCCCACTTGAGCATTCTCATATCAGCAACACTTAATTTAGTTTTATGCTTCTCTTTTATAGGCCATCATTCTGCACCTTTAATCTTCTTAATATGGATTGAAGGCCTCTTAATATGGATTGAAAATGTTGCAAATAGATAATTAATGGCAAATATGTCTCAATAATAGCAGTTTTATCAACATAAACTAGAAGAAGAGCATACCGCTTGATGTCTTGCAAAGAATTGAAGAGAAGTCATTTTGGTTCTTCAAAGGAGAAATGAAATAAGGTTCATCCGAAGTTATTAGAACATGTTTGGGGTTGACAATGTAGACAAGCTTATGAAGGTTTTGAAAATGATTAAAATGGCCTACAAATCTTTAATATCACATTAGCAGTTATAATTATTTTGACTACGAGACATTCACAATTGGTAGAACAAAACTGGCAGAAGGCTGCTTAAATTATCAAAGCTTTAGCTTGCATTATTATAAATTTTTTCCTCCAGCATCGGAGCTTTATAAAAATGCTTGCTTTTGGCCTTAGTTTTTCTTGTTGAATATATTTTGCTACCTTGTTCTGGAGAAAAGCCTCCCTGTTAATTTTTGTTATATACTAGGAATTATCCGGAAGACAAGAACAGTAATGGAGTGCCTGCATCGCTTTTGCAGAGAATGTATTGACAAATCTATGCGACTTGGGTATGCTACAATATAATATATATTCATGATTTATTTAATGTAAAACTTTACACTTCTTTAATATTTATTTATCAAAGTTGTTATATTTATAGTTTTTTTTGGCAGCACATTTAATTTTTATGCTCGACTCTTAAACTTCTTCAGAAATAATGAGTGTCCAGCTTGTCGCACTCACTGTGCAAGTAGGCGTTCTTTGAGAGATGATCCGAACTTCGATGCTTTGATTGCAGCTTTATACCCAGATATTGACAAGTATGAGGAAGAGGTAACCATGGCAATGGCTTAGACACAAATATTTGAGGGTCGTTTTGATGGCTGACATTTTTAAATTTCAATATTGTCAATGAAATTCATTTCCTCTTTTGATGACATTTAGATGTTTAGTCAAATATATTGATGTTTATTGTTAGATTATCTAACAACTAAAATAAATAACTGAAAAAAAGATTAACATAATAGTTAATCTTTCTAAATGGCTATATGTATTATTAAGACAAGATTGAACCAAACAAACTATATTTGATCAATAGAATTTTATTTTTAAAATTTTCTTGATAACAATGAACTATTCAACTCAATGCTAGTAAATATCTTCTCTTCTATTTTGTATAGTCTTATATAAACATGTTAATATTTATGAGTTGTTTGATTTGCTGATATCTTTAAAATATAATGACATTTATGTACTATTTTGTTGACATAAAGATGTTGGTCATCGACGGGACATCACGCCTGTTTCTGCAGTGTCATGGAACATGCGGGATTGTGATCAGTTCCTCAATCATGAGATTTCAACGCCCAATTGCATTTTTTAATGTATTTCTATTTCCATTCCTTTATTTTTAACAAATTTCATTCCTTTGCTTCTTATTTTGGTTATAGTGTATTTCTTTAGTTTCTAATGAGGTTATTTTCTAGGGGGAATTATTTATATGTATTTCTTTTGCGGCTTTTGGAGACTTTTGCTATTGTTATTATGTTGGGAGATTTTATTCTCAGTTTTATGCTCTATGGAGTGTTTCCTTTTTTTGCAAGTGATGTATTTGTGGCATGCAAGTGGTGTATTTGTATCTTACTGTATTTGTATCTTACATAGGAACATTTGATGGATCCTCCTCGCTACCCCTATCTCATCATTCACTATTTGACTCTCTTTTTTAAACAACTGCCAAATTATCCCCTTGCAATTCCACAATCACCTCCCCTCTAAATTCGCTTCCCAAAAATCTTCTAGGAGACCTAAAACAGTATCATCTGGTATCAGAGTTGACAAACCCTAAATTTTCTAGGGATTTGTTTTTCTTGCACCAAATCTAAAATTAAAAGAAAAAGAAATTAACATTGACCCATACCCAAATTATTCCCACCAAAATTCTTAACTTTAACCCTAAACTTTTAAAATCCAAGTTTTTTACCTGCACAAAAAGTTCACCTTGACATATAGATCCAAAACTTAAGCCTGACCAACCTTTGATTTGCAATCATACATATGACAAAAATCTAGTTGTGAGAGGACGCTTAGCCTCCAAGGAGAAACTCTCAGTGAGGTGTCCAAGAACTTGCTATGGAGGATATGCTACGACAAATCTTCCAATTGCAACAGGGCTTGTCGCATTTGAGAGGAGACAAACCGGTGATGTCACCTATAATCACAACGGTGACTCCTCAGATTGAGAGTAGGAAGTGAACTTCTTTCATATGTCAGTTTTTCAGTGATAAAAAATTGATACCTCAAATTTTTGCTATGGAATATTAGAGGAGAATCCAAAATTTTGAATTGAAGATTGAATTTCCAGATTTTGATAATCGCATGGATTTAGATGAGTTCACTGATAGACTCCAAATAATGGAATGGGTTTTTGAGTATAAAATTGTTTCACATAATAGAATGGTTAATATAGCCTCTATTAAGTTAAGGAATATTCATTCTTTGTTATGGGAAAACATGAAGCGCTTACGCTAGCATGAGGAGGAAGAGTGATATCACCACATAGTCAGAAAAGGGTGATGCATCACAAGTACCCATCAGTATATTATAGTCAAGTCTTGTTCTTGAGGATTCATCAACAAAATGATCTCTCAATAGAGTACACAATTGAGTTTGAGTAGTTTATGCTGAAGTGTGAGCTAAAAGAGCAGGAGGAGAACTTCATAGCTCTATATCTAGGGGATTGAGGTCATCAATTGGCAACATGATATAATTACAAACATATTGGACATTACAAGTTGTCCAGACCTTAACCGTGAATGTGGAAAGATAATATAACAATATTAAGGCCCATACCACCCTTCAAATATAATTTAGCCATTTGATTAGGGAACAAGAGTACGCCTAGTGGAGCACCCAAGTCGACCTTACTAGAGGAGCAACCTGTGCAGAGTGGAAAAAGGTGGAGACTGCAAGGACACGTAAATTCGTCATAGCCAGGAAGTGCTCAAGTGCCATGGTTTTGGGCACATCTCGTTCGATTTCCCAAACTGGAAGTGGTCTCTTTCACTTATTAGTGAGCAATGAAGAATGTGGACAATGATACAAGCGAGACATGAGAAGGCGAGGACGCGAAGATATATCAACTTCCAACAAATGAGGGAGAGATTTAGTAATCCTATGGGCCCATTAGACTAAACCTATGAGAGACAACATTGGCTCCGCATAATATTTTTTCATACCTGTTCTACTATGCAAGGAAAGATGTGCAATCTCATAGATGGATGCAATTGTGAAAATGCGTTATCTACACAGACGAATTATAAATTGAGTCTCACTACTCGGAAGCATGCTCAACCCTATCCATTGACTTGGTTGAAGGAGGTAAGATCGGTGCTGGTAGGAGATGCATCATGGATTTTTTTATTACATATGAGTTCTAGGAAGAAGTGTGGTGTGACTTAGTACCCATGAATGCCTATCACATCTTATTAAGCCACCTGAAACAGTATGATCACCTACACACATCATGATGGCCACGAGAACACATTCTTTCTCCAAAGATGGGAAGCACATTGTACTCTTTCCTATGGAGGAGTTCGATGTTTTTAAGAATGTGGCGCTAAGAGCTATCTTTTTATAGTTCTTGAGAGAAGCAACGACATGACTAGCATTAATTGTCTTAGAATGTGATGAGTTTGAGGAATCGATACCAGATACGTGGTAGCCACCACTACGAGTTGTCAAGCATGTCGTCATTTCAGATAGAGATGATACATTTTTTTTTTGCTATATTTGGAAAGCCCTATGGAGCCAACTGGTTATTAAATATCGATTCAATTCAACGCTGTCGCCCACGAACAGATGGCCGCCAAATAGGAGCGGTGAACTGCTACTTTGGAATTTTCTGCAGGTGTCTTATGGGAAATAATATCAGATAGTGAGACTCAAGTGGTTTCAGAGACGAATAAGCTTCTCCTATTGTGGAGGAATGAAGCTGATGTCACACCATTTTTGTGGTGTCATAGAATAGGTGGAACCACGATTAGTTCACGGGAGTCCGTCTCTTGGTTGCCTTTTATTATTTATTTTTATTTCATTTCTTTTATTTTCAAAAGTTTCTTTCTTTTGCTTCTTCCTTTTTTGATTATTAACCATTTTTCTAGTTTCTCATTAGGTTATTTTTAAAGGAAAATTATTTATATTTCTTTCTTTTGCTATTTTGGAGATTTTTGCTATTTTTAATATGTTTGGAGATTTTAGTCTTTATTTTATGCTATCCGGAGTGCTACATCCTCTTACTTTTGCAAGTGGTGAATATGTATCATGCTCAAGAATAGTGGTGTATCTATCCTCCTCGCTGCACGTATCTCACCATTTTCCATTCAATCCACTATTTTCAGCTAGAACTACCATCCAACGCCATTTATCTCGCTCCAAACACCCTCGACTGCTCATATTATCATTCCCTTGCTATTTCACAACCACTCCGTGCCAAATTCGCTTCCCAAACACCTTCTAGGAGTTGTAGAACGATAGCATCTTGTATTAGATCTTAACAATCCCTAAATCTTTTTATGGATGTCTTTCTTGCCATAAATCTAAAATTCTAAAAAAAAACCTAACTAATACCCAAACGATTTCTCGGTCTAAACTTAAAATTTTCACAATCCAAAATTTCTATTTCACAAAAAATTTGTCTCGTACCTAGCACCAAAACCATAGCATGACCAAACTTTAATTTGCAATTCTACATCAACCGAAAATTTGATCGAGAAAAAAGGAAGTCGTGCCTTCAAGGAGTAACTCTTAGTGAGGTGTCTAAGATCCTATAATGGAGGATATGCAATGTGAAATCCTCCAATTGTACAAAGGCTTGTTGTTATTGAGAGGAGATAATTTGATGAGGTCACCCATAGTCACAATGGTGACTAAGCAGATTGAGGGAAGGAAGTTAAGCCCTTCCACTAGATACTTTCTAGTGATGAAGAACCAATACCTCAAAGAATTGACCTGAAATATCAGAAGAGAAGACGTGATTTTGGAGTGAAGATTGACTTGTTGGATTTTGATAGCTGCTTTGATCTAGACGAGTTTAGGGAGTGGTTATAGATAGTAGAATGTGTCTTTGAGAATAAGGATGTTTCACTTGGCAAAATGGTCAAGCTAGCCACTATTATGTTAAAAAATTATATTTCTTGATGGTCGAAAAATTTGAATTGCTTATGCCAGTGTGAGGTGAAGAGTAAAATCACTACTTGGTCTAAGATGAAAAGGGATATACAACACAATTATTTGTCAGTACATTACATATAGGAGATTTTCTTAAGGATTCATCTGTTATAACAAAAAGATCTTTCGGTAGATGAGTAAATAGCTGAGTTTGAGTAGTTTATATTATAGTACGAGCTAGTAGAGCTTGAAGAGAACACCATAGTTTGATGTTTGGGGTGATTGGGGTCATTTATTGACAAAGTGGTACAAGTACAGCCCTATTAGACATTACAAGATGTCCATACCCCAACCTTGAAGGTGAAGAGACAATATAACGATATCTTGTTCACTCCAACATTCAAATAGAGTTCAACCATTAGGTCAAACATTAAGGGTACACCTAGTGGAGCACCCAAATCGATTCTGCCAAAGAAGAAACCCATAAAAAGTGGAGAAATGTGGAGACCACCAGTACTCCTTAATTCTTCCCAACTAGAAAGTGTCTCAAATGCCATGATTTTGAGCACATCATGTTTGATTTCCCAAACAGGAGGGTTGTTTTTTTCACTGAGCAAGGAGTAATTGAAAATATAAACAGTGGCACAGGAGACGATGGGGAATCTAAGGACGCAAAGGAGTATCAACTTACAGCCAATATGGGAGAGATGTTAGTGATCATACGGTCCTTCAGATCGAGTCCATCAGAGAGCAATAATGGCTCCACCATAACATTTTACCTACCTGTTGTACCGTGCAGGGAAGTGCAGGGAAATGTGTGTCTTCTCACTATAGATGTAAGTAGTTTTGAAAATATGACATCACAGATGATAGCTAAGTTAGTCTCACTACTAAAACAAGTATATTTTTTGGCTTAGTCGAAGAAGGAGCTTAAGAGCAACCTTTAGAGGAGATGCCTCGTAGATTTTTCTATTAAGATAAGTTCCAGGATCAAGTGTAGTGTGAAGTAGTACCTATGGATGCCTGCTACATCCTATTAGGCCGTCTTTCCTAGTAAACTCACGACACACATCATGATGGATACAAGAACACATACTCTTTCACCAAAGATGAGAAGTGTGTTATACTCGTCCTGAAAGGAGTCTGAGGTGTTTGAGGATGTGGTGTCATGAATTATTTTTTTACAGTTCTTAAGAGGAGCAAGAGCATAACTAGCATTGGTTTTTCCAGAATGTGATGAGCTCGAGGAACCGATACCGTATACGAGTCAGCCACCGCTATAAACAGTCCAACATGTCTTCACTTCAGCTAGAGATGAGAAGTTTTTGAGATTTTTTGGAAGGCCCTATGGAGTAAGTTGAGTAATAAATTTCAGTTTAGTTCAGTAGCACACCCATAAACAGTTGACCAGATATGAGTGTTGAACTACTTTGGAAATCTCTGCAAGTGTTTTATGAGAAATAACATCGGACAATGATACCCAGTTGCTTCAAGAGAAGAAGAAGAAGCTTCTTCTACACAGAGAGAATGAAGCCGACATCACACTTGTTTTTGCGGTGTCATGGAACATGCGAGATCATGATTAGTTTCTCGAACCCAATAATTGAGTGCTCGATTGTCTTTTTTTTATTTGTATTTCCTTTCTTTTATTTTCGACAAATTTCCTTCCTTTGCTTCTTTCTTTTTTAGCTTTTACCTATTTCTCTAGTTTCTAAATAGGTTATTTTTTTCGGGGAAATATATATATGTGTTTCTTTTGCTGTTTTGAAGGCTTTACTATTGCAGTTGTGTTAGGAGACTTTATCTCTATTTTAAGCCCTTTGGAATGATTCATTGTCTTCCTTTTTCAAGTGGTATATCTATATCTTTCTCAGGAACAGGTGGTGGATCCTCCTCACCCCCTGTATTTCGCCATCCGCCATTCGAGCTTGCTGTTCTCAGCAGGGACAGCCGCTGGATTTTTGCTCTCTCAAAATGTCGTTGATCACCCATGTTATTATGCCCTAGCTATTCTACAACACCTCCCCACTAAATCAACTTCCCAAACATCTTCTAGGAGCCTCAGAATGATATCAGTAAGAGGAATCAATATCTAATGATGAGCTATCTAACAACTAAAATAAATAACAACTTAAACAAAGTTTAAAATCATAGACAAGATAATATTGAGCCGAGCAAACCACATTTGATAGATCAAATTATTATTGGAAATTATCTTCTCTTGTATTCAGTATATTAACCATTGCTTTTTGCTTTGGAGCTCATGTTTTACTTCATTGTCTTGGTTGCAGGAACTAGCTTTTCATGAGGAAGAGAAAACCCGCTACAAGAAGGTAGCCAAACAATTTGAGCAATATTTATAAAATAATTGTCTATAAGGGCATTTACTTACATAGCACACAATTCTTATGTATTTACATATCTCACACCTAAACTACACCTAAACTTTTCTCACACCTAAACTTTGATATTTACACACATAACACTCAAATCTTTAATATCACATAAAAAATAGTACCTTTATCACTTTTTAAAAGTTAAATGTAACTTTTCAAGCATGAGTTTAGAGCACCAAAATGTTATGTAAATATGGAAATTTAGGTGTGGGATATGTAAATACATAAGAATTGTGTGCTTGGTATGTAAATTTCCCTTGTTTATATTGCCTCTGAATGCTGTGTTTATTTTTCAGTAAACTAACAAGGTTAATCGTACGCAGATACAAGCATCCATAGCTGAGACATTTCGGCGACAAGCAGAAGCACTCGGGAAGCGGAGACCAATGCCTAAATCCTCTACCGAAGCATTCAGAAGATCTGACTGTAGTTATCGAGCCGGACAACGGCAAAATGGTTATTTTCGTGGCAGAGGTAAAACTGCTGCTCGGAATGCTTCCCCAATGGTGTCTGATGATGACGAAGAAGAAGAATATGCTAATGGTAATGATGCTGGCAAAGATTCATCCTCTGCAGAAGAGGCTTCTCCTGATAGAAGGCCCAAGAGATGCAGGCTGATGGCAGCTCCCAGGTCTTCGCCAGCCAGATTAGTCGGTAATGCCGATCTTGGATATGGAGAAAATTGTGACTTCGACATGAACCGAGAAACCTTTCGCACTTCCCCATTACGAGCTGGAAACAGAGAACTCTCATGGGGTAAAGGTGGCGCTCGAAGCCAAACTCGACACGGTAACAGCAGTGGTTTGAATGGAAGGTTTGTGAAGGCTGCTCGGTTAGCCAAGTTGATGGAATACTTGCGTAATTTGGATGAAAATGAAAACGAGGTATGCTCCAATCAAGCCCAGAAATTTGATTCTTGTGATTCAAAATCCGTTGATTTGTAATACTATATTTCATTCTTGCTGTTATGACAGTATGATATACATCTGAAGCTGCTACCTTTGAATGAACAAAGCTTGAAATTGGACAGTCCATATATTTGCTGCCCACCAACCATATCTATTAAACATATATGCGAAGTGAATAAGTCTTCCAAACCTTTTGATAATCACCTGCAATTTTAAAACGCAAAAAATAGTGTTCATTAATTTAACTTTTGTATTTTATATCCGCACTTTCACAGTTTATTGCTATTCAAACATCAGTACAAGTTGAAGGGGTTACAGTATTTGTCAAAAAGCATCAAACCGTACAAGATGAGAAGGTCCAACCAGATTCCGAGGAACTACAGGTATTGGATAATGAAGCATCACTTGTTGGATTGCTATCCTCTCTCGTCTCCGCTCGAGCTGATCTGGTAAGAATCTCAACCGGTGAAGTACTTACATTGACACAGATATGACAAAAAAAATTATAAAAAAGAAGACTTGTTATGCCATGCCATGAATATATTGTTCTCTCATCGATTTTTAATACAAAACAAATAATTAAAATACTTGATGAGACGGTTTTTTCCATTAAAAAATGTAACACAATGAAGTTGGATATCATATGCTTCAAATGAAAGATTTAACAGTAACAAATGAGACATTATTGTTAATTTCTTTAAAATTTCATCACATGTACTAATTATTTTTCTTGAATGACACATCTCCATTGACATTTATTAATTATTATCATATATTCTGTCAATATGATAGTAAAATTCCTAAAGTGAACACCATTGTCCTCTTCATAAATAATCAACTAAAATGTGACCATATTGATGATTTTTTTGTAGTAATTTAAAGTAACACACACAACGCTGTGATCATCACCACTAAGTTGTGTGCCTACTTCAATAGCACAATTACCTTATTGAAAATTCCAAATAATGTCTCCATTAATCAGGGCTTAGGATCAATTAGAAACTAAACCACGCCGCGGAATAACAAGATCACACCAATTTGAGAAAATTAGAACAAAAATAAATAGAAAACACAATCAAAGCAATCAGAAAAACACACGAGAATCTTAAGTGGAAAAACCCGAGAGCGGGAAAAAATCATGGAGCCACACTACGAGAAATTCCACTATGAAATTTAGAAGGTTTTACAAAGAGCTCACACAAGTTTTCTCTCCACACACAAAGAAACTTATAGGACTCGCTCCACAATCCTCCCTCTTCGATCCGACGCAGAAAATCACGTTGAATCATTGAAATCAACATCTTCGACACTTGACACCTTCACCGGGATGCTCGTCGAAAAGTACCAGAGGAAGATTCACTAAGTCTCACGAAACCTACTCAAAATCGGGATGAAAAACTGAAATACTGCTTGAAACCGCCCTCATGCATATGTGGGTCAACATAGCTGCGCCCACGATAAGGTGGGCTCATAAGTGCGCCGGTGTTCTCTGCCAAACCCCGAGCGCCCGTAGCCGGCGCCTATGCATCTACATTTCTTCCTGCTTGAAATGCTTTGGCTCCAAACAGCAATCCAACATTACCTTCATTGAAAACAAAATAATTTTCAGTGTTGGCTTATTAAGAGATTAACAAAATGAGGGTACTGAGTTCTGCGAATTGGGCATGAATTTAATATGAGTCGAACTATCTGAGTGTAGTATTTCTGTTGCTTCTATGTTGGGGCCATGTGTTCGACCCAGTTTTGGATTTGGGATTGAAGTTTTGGTTATTCTTGTGAGGGAAGAGTTTTGTTGTTGACTGGTTTGAGTTGAAGGTCTCGTTGCTTTATCAATTAGTTTTTAGTTTGGAGGATGTACATCTTTTATACTATGTCTCTGATACCATGAAGAAATAGAGAAGCTGAAGGAAAAATAGAAACCGTACATTTAGCTGGGAAGAAAATGGATAAAAAATACCGTTATAGAAATCTATTTCATTCAGCCCAAATACTTCTTGTAGATATTTTGGTTTCTTTGCCCCTTTTTAACTAATGTCCCTGCAACTTGTCAATTTAGATTTTGGTTGTTTAATTAAAATGTTACTTATCATATATATATATATATATATATTTATGTAGTGAAAGAGAGTACGAGAGACCATTATGAGTCTGATTTTGGCCGAATTCTTTCCTCAGGTCATATATATTATTTTTAAGGAGAACTCATTTTGAAAAGGAAGTTTGCTTGGATTTTTTTCAGGAATTAGTGTACAAAGCTGATGGCAAAAGAGAAACATAGATGAAGATAATTATTACCTGCTCGGCATCCATTGATTTCTGGCGAGCCTGTTGATCTATATTGTTGGGTGTGTATCCAAAAGTTAGGGCTGAGAGAATAGTCGATCGAAGTTCAAATGAAATCAACAAATTCTTGTAAATCACTTCGGTGCTCTCTCTACTTGATCAATGGAAGAATGTCCTAACCTGCTTGTTTGGGGCAAATTTTCTTTTCCTTTTTTTTTTTTTTGTTAAATTTTGTTGTGGCTCTGAAAAATAGTGTTATTTAGATGAAAAATTGGATAAATTTTCTTATGCTTCCTTCTTTTGGGGAGATTTGGAGATTTACATCCATACCACTCAAATCTTATGTATTTATATGTCTAACATATCTTTGTGGGCTTCAGGATATGAATGCATTGAAATGGGTGGTATGATTATGATTATATTATTTTACTATTTCGTTATATATATAAGACTACAACATCTAACTGCAAATTCTGTAAGAATTGTGTGCCATATGTAAGTAAATGCCCTTATAAACACTTATTTATAAATATTGTTCAAATTGTTTGGCTGCCTTTCTTGTAGCGGTTCTTCTCTTCCTCATGAAAGGCTAGTTCCTGCAACCAAGATAATGAAGTGAAGCATGAGACCCAAAGCAAAAACGAAAAGCAAGCAATGGTTAATATACTGAATACAAGAGAAGATAATTTCCAATAATAATTTGATCTATCAAATGTGGTTTGCTCGGCTCAATATTTTCTTGTCTATGACTTTCAGCTTTTTTAAGTTGTTATTTATTTTAGGGTTCGTTTGGGGCAGCTTGTCCGTTTCAGGATAAGTTGTTTATCCTGAAACGCGGGCCGCGGGCCGACCGCAGGGGTCGAACCGCGACCTCGGTTTAGTATAAAAATCCAAACGTAGTTTCAGATAAGTTGGTGAAACGCGCGAACCAAACAGTATAGTGGTGTTTTGAAAACGCCACCCGCACGGGCCCTTAGTTGTTAGATAGCTCATCATTATATATTGACTCATTTGATCGATATCATTCTAGGGCTTTTAGAAGATGTCTGGGAAGCTGGTTCAGGGGAGAGGTGGTTGTAAAATTACTATGGGATGATAACTTGGGTGATGACAAAATCGGCGGCTGTCCCTGCTTAGAACAACAAGCTCGAAAGGCCGATGGCTAGATACAAGGGTCGAGGATGATCTAATACCTGTTCACAAGGAAGATTTGCAAAAGGAAGAGGTTGAATAATTCCAAAGAGCTTACAATAGAGAATAAAATCTCCCAACACAATTACAATTCCAAAGTCTTCAAAACGACGAAAGAAACACTCAAACACACACACACACACACACACACAGATATATAT
>NW_018165201.1:4827454-4837213 GCF_001263595.1 Phalaenopsis equestris | reverse complement strand
TTTCCAGATATATATATATTCCCATTGAAAATAACCTAATTAAAAACTAGAAATTTAATTTTGAGAGTGAACAACAGTTGAAATCTTATATCAATTTGGTCATGATCAGAGAATTTTATTTATTTCATTTAAACAGTTGAAACTCATTTGTTATATTACAAGTCTTATTGAGTCTTTTATGTCTATGGAGGCTTAAGTCTATGATTTAACTCATCATTGCATTTTCTTTTAGAAAATACAATAATATTGAGAATATATTTTTAAGATAAATCACTTTAACAAAATTCTTGAAAATTTCATGTAGAACTAGAGTTTAAATTTAATATTCAATTATTAGTCAATCTTATCGACTTGAATCCCTATGTGGAGAAGTATCTGACTGATTAAGTATCACTTAGCTTCAACAACTCTAGTTTTTCTTAATAGGAGAGTTAGACTAGGCCAGTGGGACTTACGATTATGTCCTAAACGATCATGTCCTATAGACAAGACGACCCGTTAAAGATAGTGCATAATTTAGTATTTTTATTCTAAATTATAAGAGATTTATTTTGTAAATTCTATATATTTACACATTTTTCAGAGCATTTGCAAAATCGGTGTTTTAATAGTTCAGCATGCTTTTTAAAGTAGATGATATTCAATTCAACTTTAGTCCACAATATTCTCGAGCCATGCAATCGTGCATTTAGTATAATGTTAAGTGCACATGTGTGTCAGGAAAGTTTATAACTTGCACATATCTTGTGTGCTTCAGGATATGATTGCATGCTCTTCGATGCACATACAAATATGCACAAGTTATTCACATTTAATTTAGTCAGCTATGCATACCTTTGAAGTAGATGCATGCAAAGCAATATTTTTTTTTCAATGATTTTCAAAATAGCATCTTCAAGTCAAAAGTAACTTCATAAGTCATGTCACGTCCTCAATTCGTTTGAATTTTAAGCATATGTGTGATTCAATTATCGTTAAATTGTGCATAATTATTCTTTTAAGCTCAGATCTTACCTTTTGTGGGCTTGTGCTGAGAGATTTCACGTTTATTTTATAATTAGGCTATATACTTACATACATATATATCCTATATACAGACATACATGTATATATATATATATATACATACATACATGTATATCTATCTATACACGTATACACACACACACGTATATAAATGGATATACATGTATATTAGATAATATATATATATATATATAAATGCATCTATATATATATATATATTGTATGAAATATGTATGAAGGCCAAGAATACATACCAAGTATCATTAAAAAAAAAAGAAAAAAATCATAATTTATTTAGCATCAAGCAAAAAACTTATCCATTTGCATCTTTATGGAATCAACGCTTAACTTTTTAATTATATGCCAAAATCAAAGTAAATATAAGATATCCATGGAATAAAAAAAGTACTCGATGAAAATAAGATAAGAAACTAAAAATCTGTTATAATCAATTACAAATGAATCACTAACTGTTGATATAAGACTTTCTATCCTCTGCTTAAAAATCCTTTTGCTCAAATGCTTAGCATTTATATATAGCCTACTTATTCCCCTTTAGAAAAGAAAAGAAAAAATATATATACAACGTAAGCTCTTTAAAGTTGTATCTAATATTCATTTCAAGGAAAAATAATTATTAATAAGAAAAATGTTATTTACAAAATGAGACCAAAATGACCATGCAAAACAAGGAAATTAAAGACATTAACATATCATGGTGCCTTAATTAGTCAGCTTTATTTTGAGTTAGCCAATGCCTTTCTTCACCAGAGAATAGGTACTTTGGAGGCATTTCCTTTGATGCTAATGAACACTCGGTTGCAACATTTTTTAGCCAAGTTATGGTGGCCTTTTAGGGCAACACATTCTGGTTCGGCTGATTCTGGTATTAACGAATATATATATATGCCATGCATGAGAAGAAATTTGCTTTTGTGGAGCTCTGTATAAGATGCAAGAAATGTAATGGGCTTCAATGACATAAATTTGAGTGCAAACATGTTTAATAAACCTTGCTGTTATTGGTCTAATGTTGTATAATCATGGATCAGAGTAAATAAAAATGACTGTTTTTTTCTTTTTTCTTGACAGCCAGCCTGAGGAGGTTGAAAATCTGGGAAAGGAGGAGGATGGCTACTTCGATCCTGATGTCGACCTTTTCTATATTGATGTGAAACTCCAACATGTCTTGTGGTATCTTCGCAGAGAATTTGAAGGTGGAGTTTCTGTGGGACAAAATTTGGTGATTATGATTCATTCTTGCTTCCTTACAAGCGTTCTCCTTCCATCTTGTCTCAACTTAGAAGCCCACCAAAGAAATAATAGAACTTGCATCCTTCATCCTTTTCTGTTCCATCATTTACTGGAGCAATCAGGGAGAACACAAAAGAGGGCTTCAAAAAGATAATGTTTGAGCTATCACCTGGAGTATATTCATTTGCAATGCTTCAGCCAAGCTTCTGTGAGCTGCTGTTATATGAGGTTCACAATTTTGAAAAGTGGGCAGCAGCTGTTAAATTTAAGACCATGAGACCTAATACAATGAATAATTATGGTGCAGTTCTTGATGATTTTGGTTTTGAAGCCATGCTTAACAAGTTAATGGAAGAATTTATATGCCCCATGTCCAGAGTTTTCTTTCCAGAAGTTAAGTTAGTTGGTGTTGACTCACCTTGTATTTTGTGTTCCTTTTATATTTGATAGACTAATTCTTGTAAAAATATACGATTTTATGCCCTATAACTTTGGCCAGTGGATTTTAGGGAGTCATGCACTAAATCTTTTCTTGGTTTGGAAAGAGCCAATTGTAGTTATGATAGAGTTACAACATACAATTCATGTTATTTCTAACGAAGTGATATTTCATAGTAATCTAGCAAAATTTGCAACAAAACTTTTATTGCTACTTTCCTTCTCAAAGCTTTTTCTTCATCCTCCAATCACTTGATGCTTCTTCCAATGGTAAGATCACATTTTTGTTAGATTGTAAGAAGTCGACAATCTTAGTATGATGTAGTAAGTTTTTTTTTTTAATTTATTCTTTGATATTAAAAGATGCACTTTTTGAACACTAGATGAGGAGCGCTAAAAGTGTGTTTTAAAGTAAAAAAAAAAAAAATACATGAATAAATAAATAAAAAGCCTTGGACAATCACTTTCTATAAAAAAAATTTGACCATAACATTGGAGGGTGTATTGGGTGCGTGGGGGATTTAAGAAAAAGAAAATTTTAGAAGGAATGGTCTCACCCATATTTTTTTTTTGTTATGATTAAAAATCACATTGATCCTTCCACTTTGCCCTACATAATGTATATTTTGATGTTCTAGCATTATTTTGATGAAAAAAACTTCTCTATTTTATTTTGCAAAGGGGATCGTGCCATTACAACCAATGCTCTATTAGTGGGTAAGATACTAACCTTTTCCAAATGTTAACTTCAAAGCATATAGTCATTTGATGGAGAATGTTTCTCCAATTCATGCAAAATACCAAGTATGTGCCATCATTATCATAATTATGCAAATAATATCTCTTATTAAGCATGAACTTGAACAAATGATAATGATATTAAGCCTCACACATGTTTAAGGACATTAAAAAGGTGTAAGCCTACTTAGAGCAAAGAGCCTAAATGTGTTGGCCTTCAATTTTCCTCATTTTATCATGGTAAATAAGGTTAGGGTTAGCTCTTGGATTTCTCTTCATTTAGAGCAAGATCAATTTAATTTAATTTAATTTTTCTTCTTAAATATATCCATAGTATTTTTTAAAAGGAAAAACTCATAGAGAAATCTATGGAAGTTTTTATTTATTATTATTTTTGAATAAATTTCCAATAGCTTTATGGTGTATATATGCATGATAGAAATATAACATATGAAGAAATTATGTATTGACATCATTTCTCATTATAGGCATGAAATAATATAAATGCAATTTATTACATTTTGCTTAAAGTGCACTCTATATATTAGAAATAAGATCATGCTTCTTCATAAAGAAATATAATACTATATTACTCCTTTAAGATGAAATGGATCTTTATATAGAAACTATGTATTTTTTATATTTCATGTTTTGATTAGAAAATTTGATAACATTAATATTACTTAAATGGGAAAAATTCTATACTAGATTATTTAAATTGAAAAGAGGTATTTTCCCTAATACATTTTGGATAAATTTTGGCAATTTTTATTTCTAATAAAATTTTTCTAAAATTTCGACAACATCACAGCTAATATATTGATAAAAAGGGTATTAGACATATTTGAAGTGGCTGGAGGCTTGTATAATGACCTCTATATATATATATACATTAGAATGACAAAGTTACAAATTCAGGAAGTTTTTCTCTTTTTAGTTGCCATATGTTAATTTATGTACAGTCATAATTGAGTACTAAGAAAGTAATTATACTTAATTATTTTTTTATTAAGAAAATTGACTATACTTAAATGGATGATTCTTATTTTATTATACTTCAAAATTTCATTTTTGTCAATTTTCTTAGTCAAGATATTTTATTGAATTTTTTTTTTGGAAATATCCATATCAAAATTTATACCAACCCCTAGATGAATAAAGTTAGGCTACCCACAGAAATCAACAAATAAATTCATGTATAGATATAGGACAAATTTGTATTTATGTATAGAGCCCAAATGTATTCTAGTTGAATCAGATATAAGTTTATATAACTTGTGCATTATTTATTCAAATCTTAAATTACATTTAATTAATTGATTATTTTTCATTTTTATTTCATGCTCTATCTATTGTAAATACATTATAAATAAATATTTGTCATCTCATGCTCTAGCTTGAGATGTTGTTAGAACTATCTTTGTTTTTTTTTTCTAATTTTTGGCTTCTCATATATACCACATAAATATGCCAACATAGAAGAATTTAATACTAAGTTTCTGAAACAATTACAGCCAAAAAAATCAAATAAAATGTGAAATTTAAACTCACAAAACAATAAAAGCATTATTTTATTTTTTCAAATATAAAATTCAAAAGATTAGAACAAGATAGAGCATGAAATAACATGTTGTGTTCTGAATTGTTCTTCCTTTTCCAGAATCTTTTCCTCTACTCAAGTTCTGATTCATAAAAAGAATCTTTTTTTCATGCTTAATGGTCTCAATGCTTAATTTCTATAAGATAATTGATCATTGCAACTTTATTGCATTAATAGACATAAAAAAGATGAAATAAATGACATAAAACTTGCATTAATTATAAGCTAGCTTCATGCATACATGAAACACAAACTAAAGTCCAGCACAAATTAATAAGCTGGAATTATTCAATACTATTACCAAGATTATTACATGCATAAGCATGCGCAAATATAACTATAGCTTAGGAATTCATGAGTAAGGAACCTAGTTACTCTATTTTAAGAACGTTTTTTGAGTACGAACACCGCACTCAAATTTGTGTGTGGTGTCTGATCTGAACCTCTGTAGAGTGGGGCCACTCTAAGACTTTTGAGGGTCCTGATCGGACACCGCAGTCAAATTTTGAGTTTTAATTTTTCCTATTTCGACTTTGAGTTTTAAAAGAGTTGGAAGAACAACTTCCTTTAGTGGAGTTTCAATGAGTTCTCTTTTGTTCCTCAAGGATGACATCAGTTGGTAAGTCTCCTCACAAGTCCTTGGACAAGAACTCCCTATCATCATGATCTCAAAATCAGTGCACAAACCCTTGAGACTCTCTAGGGCTTCTTCAACTAACTGTAGATCACTATAATGCGCCGAAATTTTTGAGTTCTGGAACTCACTGAGATAAGCCTGAGGACCTGTATGTAAGATTACATAATCTTCTTCATCCTTATCGACTCTGTCCAAATATACTTTCCGACACAGGTTCTCTTTTTCCTCCACAGCTTCCTTTTCTTTACTGCTTCCTTCTCCTCCTACAGCAGCCCGAGGACCTGTATGTATGATTACATAATCTTTTTCATCCTTATTGGATCTGTCCAAATATACTTTCCGACACAGGTTCTCTTTTTCCTCCACAGCTTCCTTTTCTTCACTGCTTCCTTCTCCTCCTACAGCAGCTTTTTCTATGCCTTTCTCGTCGTTGCGCCATTCATCCGCCATGATTATGACAATGTAGTAACAAAACTAAGATTTTAAGTATGAACAAACTTTGTGGCAGACGTAAGGGACGATGAATGAGCTGATATCATTCTCTATTATTTATAGATTAAAAAAATTAATTCAAATTTATTGCGGTAATTTCGATTCCGTAGGAGGAAGAACTTAGCATCCTCTGTTCAGATCCGACATGGACGCTATCCGTTAGATGATTTTTCTCTTTTAATTTTTTTTAAAAAATGAATATTCTCTTAGGATAATTGGGAATCTTTTTCTTACTTATTTTTTTAATTTTATAATAAGAAAATAATTTTTATTTATCTTAATAAATGCTCGCATTCTATTTTGATGATAATATTATTTTCCTTGGCTAAAGGTTTCTATTTAGTTTATGTCTTGGAGTTGATTGGAGCCTTCGGTTATAAGTTTTGTTAGTTATGACTCATAATATAAGAATTTAGAGTCTCTTGGAATTTAGTGGGTTGAAGGATCAGCGAGGGCGCAACGGAAGCGTTGTGACCCAACCCACATTGATGCATAAGAATATCCATGATATACTTCTCCTAAGGGGCTGGATATTCGCTAAGGTGGAGATTTGTTAGGTACGGAGCTTCAACAAGTTTGGCCTTGTAATGAACAATAGTATCATCAACATGAAGTTAGTTTGGCCTCGAACATCCATTTAGAGCAGAATATGATGTGATTGTCTGCTGGCCGGGGGTACAAGGGTTCAGATTCCCTTTTTTCCAAAGGGCTAAACATTTCTAAGGACATAGCTGCCCTAAAATGTTTAGTATTAAAAGATAGCGGTTTGATAATTCATTAAGTCAAAACTATGTGAAGGCAAAAATATAATTATTCTCACAAGTAACTTCATCAAGAAAAAAAAAAAAAGAATTTTACAAATTTTTGTTGAATCATTGATAACATTTTAGTCTGTTATCTGAGTTTTAAATTGGCTCCATAACTCTCTACCATTTCTGTCATGTTATCAAAACCTTCATAATCCATTGTTTTTGTCCTGTTATTAAAGCCTCCATAAATTTGTTTGCTATCTTTGATATGTTACCAAGTTATAATAATTTATCTTTATACTTATACCATACCTGATAGAAGAAATAAAAATACTCTCTTCATATACCATCTTTATAAGTCTTATATCTGACACAATCACTTGTATATAGCACCAAAAGCCTATTAAAAATAAGTTCAAGAAAAAAAAACCCTTATCTTAGAAGCTGTTGTTTTCCCTTATATAGATACTTAACTTCCAAATAACTTAAGAAGAACCATGTGGAACACAAAGGTTACTGCCTATTTCTTTAGATGGAAGACCAACTTCTATAAAGCTAGCTGCTGTACAGGTTTTGTCTCCCATCTTGATGCCATTAAGTGTTGTGCATTGGTAAAAAGGCAAGGAAGGCCAAAAACAAATTTCTGATCAGGCCCTTGAAGGACTCCAGCAGAACCAAACATTAGACCAACAGGAACAAAGTATTTTATGGCTGTTGGCCCTCAAATCTTTGCCATTGAAGGCCATTACATTTCTGTTGAAATATAAACAATAAAGCTTAATTTCTATAAGCTTATTCTAGAATATGTGGTAGGTATGAAATTATTGTGTAGTAGGTGTGGTAGGTGTGGTAGGTGTTGAATTATTGTGTGATAGGTGTGGAATTATTTGTAACCATTGGATTGGAATTGTGGTGGCACAATCCTAGCCATTAATTTAGGAGGTGCCACTAGTATAAATAGGGGTGGAGTGTTTGAGTTTGTATCAAGCCAAGAAAAGGTGATAAATAAGAGTGAAGCTTCTTCCATAAGTTGTGTTTTTAGCCTTTGTCATTTCCTAAAAGCTTTTCCATTCCAACAAAGTGGTATCAGAGCCTAAAGGTTCCATTACAGAGCAATGACAAACGGTTACATGGTTTCGTTCCAAGTCCCGATGCTTAAGGAAAATATCTACGACAACTGGAGTATCAAGATGAAGGCACTCCTTGGAGTGCATGACGTTTGGGAGGTTGTGGAGAAAGGCTACGATGAGCCATGTGATGAGTCTACTCTATCCACAACGCAAAAAGATAGCTTACGAGACTTGCGAAAGAGAGACAAGAAGACTCTCTTCCTCATCTATCAAGCTTTAGATGAAGATGGTTTTGAGAAGATCTCAAGTGCTAATTCGGCCAAACTAGCATGGAAGAAGCTCGAGGTTTCGTATAAGGGAGAAGAGAAGGCGACTTCAAACTTTAATAAGTCAATTTGATGTTTTGCATATGAAAGAAGGCGAGTTGGTCTCCGATTACTTTTCTAGAGTCATTACCATTTCCAATCAACTAAAAAGAAATGGTGAGAAGTTAGAAGATGTGTCTATTATGGAAAAGATCCTCCGATCGTTAGATTCAAAATTTGATAGTATCACAACTATTATCGAAGAGACGAAGGACTTACAAGTCATGACGATAGAGCAACTTCTGGGTTCATTGCAAGCCCATGAAGAGAAGAAGAAGATGAATGAAGGGATTGTCGAACAACTTCTCAAGACGAATCTCCAACCAACTCAAAAAGATGAAAGCTTCAACAACATTAGAAGCCACAATAGAGGACGAGGACAAGGTCATGCTAGCAAGCAAGGATGGAGTACCAAAAATAACTATGAGAAAGGAGAAAGATCTACAAGAGGACGTGGTCAAGGGCAATCAAACTCGAGGTATGATACATCTCAAATTAAGTGTTATAATTGTAACAAGTTCGGGCATTATGCGAAAGAATGTAGAGCACCGAAGTACAAAGTTAATGAAAGAGTCAACTACATTGAAGAAAAAAAAGAAGAAGATGGTACTCTACTTCTAGCATACAAGGATAATGAAAGAGGTGAAGATAGTACATGGTACTTGGACACCGGTGCAAGCAACCATATGTGTGGGAAACGAAGCATGCTCGTAGAGCTTGATGAATCAGTAAGCGGCAACGTGTCTTTTGGAGATGAGTCCAAGATAGAGGTGAAAGGCAAAGGTAACATTCTCATCCGTCAAAAAAATGGGAAGCATCAATTTATTTCTAATGTATACTTTGTGCCGAATATGAAAAGCAACATCTTGAGTTTAGGGCAACTCTTGGAGAAAGGATATAATATTCACTTGAAAGAAAATACTCTCTTCTTAAAAGACAATATTGGTAACTTAATTGCTAATGTGCCAATGTCTAAAAATAGAATGTTCTCACTCAACATTCAAAATGATATTGCCAAATGTCTGAAGACCTGTTATAAAGATGCTTCTTGGCTCTGGCATCTTCGATTTGGGCATCTCAACTTTGGAGGACTCGATTTGCTTTCAAAGAAAGAGATGGTGAGATGATTACCTTGCATCAACCACCCTGATCAATTATGTGAAAGATGTTTACTCGAAAAGCACTTTAGGAACAGCTTTCCAAGGGAGTCAAGTTCAAGAGCCCAAAAGCCTCTTGAGCTCATACATACAGATGTCTGTGGTCCAATAAAGCCAAACTCACTCGGTAAGAGCAACTATTTTCTTCTCTTCATAGATGATTTTTCACGAAAAACATGGGTGTATTTCTTAAAACAAAAATCAGAGGTTTTTGGAATATTCAAGAAGTTTAA
>NW_018165201.1:4824571-4825832 GCF_001263595.1 Phalaenopsis equestris | reverse complement strand
AATGTGGAGTCAAGCTATCACAATTTGATGAGGGAAAAAGAATTGATCCAACATTTTTCAAGAGTTTGGTTGGAAGTTTGCGCTACTTAACATGCACAAGACCTGATATTCTTTATGCTGTTGAACTTGTCAGTCGTTACATGGAGACTCCGACTGTTACCCACTTGAAGACTGCTAAAAGGATTATGCGCTATATCAAAGTTATAATTGATTTTGGCTTATTTTACTCATCATCCAACAATTTCAAGCTTCTAGGATATAGCGACAGTGATTGGGCTGGAGACATGGATGATAGAAAGAGCACTACAAGGTTCGTGTTCTTCATAGGAGACAGAGCTTTCACTTGAATGTCAAAGAAACAACAAATTGTCACTCTTTCTACTTGCGAAGCAGAGTACGTGGCTGCAACCTCATGTGTTTGTCATGCAATTTGGCTTCGAAATCTATTAAAGGAGTTAAGTTTACCACAAGAAGAGGCGATTAAGATTTGTATTGATAACAAGTCTGCAATCGCGCTAGCAAAAAATCCTGTTTTCCACGATAGAAGCAAGCACATTGATATGCGTTATCACTACATCAGAGAATGCATCGAAAGAAGGGAGATAAAAGTGCAGTACGTGAAGTCTCAAGACCAAGTTGCAAATATTTTCACCAAGCCACTGAAGAGTGAAGACTTTATTAAAATGAGAAGTTTGCTTGGAGTCACAAAATCAATATTTTCACCAGAGGCGGTTGCATGTGCTGTTTATTTGGCTAACCGATCACCAACAAGAAGTGTGTTGGGAAAGACACCACAAGAAGCATGGAGTGGAAGGAAGCCTGACATCTCTCATCTACGAGTTTTTGGATGCATAACTCATGTACACATACCCGACGAGAAAAGAAGTAAGCTGGATGACAAGAGCGAGAATTTTATTTTTATTGGTTACGACAACAACTCGAAAGGCTACAAGTTATACAATTCAAATACAGGGAAAACAACCATCAGCAGAGATGTCATATTCGATGAAGGAGAAGAATGGGACTGGGGACTACATGCTGAGGACTACAACTTTTTCCCATACTTTCAAGAAGAAGACGTAGAGCAGCCAAGGATCGAGGAAGAAAGAGAAGAGCCAACTACTCCACAAACAACAAGTAATCAAAGCAACTCATCGTCATCAACTTCACAAGAAAATTCAAGTGAAAGAGTACCACACTTCAGAAGATTATAAGATCTTTATGAGGTAACTATGAATCAAGATAATCTTACTCTTTTTTG
>NW_018165201.1:4822862-4823645 GCF_001263595.1 Phalaenopsis equestris | reverse complement strand
GAGTACGTGGCTGCAACCTCATGTGTTTGTCATGCAATTTGGCTTCGAAATCTATTAAAGGAGTTAAGTTTACCACAAGAAGAGGCGATTAAGATTTGTATTGATAACAAGTCTGCAATCGCGCTAGCAAAAAATCCTGTTTTCCACGATAGAAGCAAGCACATTGATATGCGTTATCACTACATCAGAGAATGCATCGAAAGAAGGGAGATAAAAGTGCAGTACGTGAAGTCTCAAGACCAAGTTGCAAATTTTTCCCCCAAGCCACTGAAGAGTGAAGACTTTATTAAAATGAGAAGTTTGCTTGGAGTCACAAAATCAATATTTTCACCAGAGGCGGTTGCATGTGCTGTTTATTTGGCTAACCGATCACCAACAAGAAGTGTGTTGGGAAAGACACCACAAGAAGCATGGAGTGGAAGGAAGCCTGACATCTCTCATCTACGAGTTTTTGGATGCATAACTCATGTACACATACCCGACGAGAAAAGAAGTAAGCTGGATGACAAGAGCGAGAAGTTCATTTTTATTGGTTACGACAACAACTCGAAAGGCTACAAGTTATACAATCCAAATACAGGGAAAACAACCATCAGCAGAGATGTCATATTCGATGAAGGAGAAGAATGGGACTGGGGACTACATGCTGAGGACTACAACTTTTTCCCATACTTTCAAGAAGAAGACGTAGAGCAGCCAAGGATCGAGGAAGAAAGAGAAGAGCCAACTACTCCACAAACAACAAGTAATCAAAGCAACTCATCGTCATCAACTTCACAAGAA
>NW_018165201.1:4820476-4821480 GCF_001263595.1 Phalaenopsis equestris | reverse complement strand
ATCAAGTTTAAGAGGGGGTGTTGAAATATAAACTTTGTTTTAGTTGTTTAAATAAATCTTAATTTCTATAGGCTTATTCTAGAATATGTGGTAGGTATGAAATTATTGTGTAGTAGGTGTGGTAGGTGTGGTAGGTGTTGAATTATTGTGTGGTAGATGTGGAATTATTTGTAACCATTGGATTGTAATTGTGGTGGCACAATCCTAGCCATAGGAGGTGCCACTAGTATAAATAGGGGTGGAGTGTTTGAGTTTGTATCAAGCCAAGAAAAAGGTGATAAATAAGAGTGAAGCTTCTTCCATAAGTTGTGTTTTTAGCCTTTGTCATTTCCTAAAAGCTTTTCCATTCCAACAATTTCTTGCTTCTTCTGCAGAGCTCCACAAAAGCAAACTTCTTCTCATGCAAGGTCTATATATTCGTTAACAACAACATCAATTGGATCAGCATGTGTTGCCTTGAAGGCCATCATAACTTGGCTAAAAAATGTTGCAACCAAGTGTTCATTAGCAGTAGGGGAAATGCCTCCAACGAATCTTCTTCTTCAAGAATTCCAAGTTGTCTAAAAATTTCAAAGTTTTGCTGACTAAAGACAACATAATGAAAAATTATACAAATGAGACCATTAAACATTTTATTTTGTAAAGGGGAATAAGTAGGTTATATGTAAATGCTAAGAATTTGAGCAAAAGGAATTTTAAACAGAGGATAGAAAATGCTATATCAGCGGTTAGTGATTCATTTGTAATTGATTATAAAAGTTTTTAAGTTTCGTATATTATTTTCATCGAGTACTTTTTCTATTTCATGGATATCTTTTATGTACTTTAATTTTGGCATAAAATTAAAAAGTTTAGCATTGATTCCATAAAGATTCAAATGGATAAGTTTTTTGCTTGATGCAAAATAAATTATGATTTTTCTTTTTTTGTAATGATATTTGGTAGGTATTTTTGGCCTTCATACATATCTCATACCTTTATATATATTCGAGAAGAACGACACA
>NW_018165201.1:4799223-4820447 GCF_001263595.1 Phalaenopsis equestris | reverse complement strand
TATATATATATATATATATATATATCTGTATGTGTGTATATGTATATCTGTATGTGTATATATGTATATCTGTATGTGTGTAGATATGTGTGTGTGTGTGTGTGTGTGTGTGTGTGTGTGTATCTGTATGTGTGTATATATATATCTGTATGCGTATTTATGTATATATGTATTTGTATATATGTATATCTATATACAGAAACCCTTTTGACCTTAGTTGGCTTGAGGTACTCCACTTCACATACACATCAATTACACTTCACAACCCCATTCCAAAATTCAATCCAAACCATCCAAAATCACCCAATTTCAACCCAAAATCAGATCCAAACTTCAAATATAATTCCCATGGACTCCAAATTCAAATTTACCTTAATTTACATCAAATCCCACACAAAATCGAAAACCAAATTCAACCCCACCAAATTTCAAGCCTTATTGCCAAATTTATCAAATTTACACCAAAATTCACTTCAACATTCAAAATCAAATTTTATTCACTTCAAGTTTCAAGCTCAACTCCAAAATTGCCAAATTAATACTCCAATTTTCCTCATGTCAACCCCTAAAAATTTACCAATTGCCTTTTGCCATATTTATGTAACTTGAATTAAAGTGGAAAAGGGGCTTATGTTAGGTTCGGGCTTGATTTGGGCTAAACTCAAGCGAAAAGAATCAAAATAACACCCAATAACACCACCTCCAAACCCACAATACAACCACGAGAAACCCCATTAATACCACCTTCAAAACACAAATACACAACGATGAAACTTGCAATAACGCCTCTGCAAACCCCCAATACCACTATAATACAACCACGAAAACCCTGCAATGACACTGCCGCCACATAACCCCGCAACATTGCCGCCCTGCAAATAACACAATAATACAACCACGAAAGCCCTTTGATAATGCCGCCACCGCATAACCCCGCAACACCACGCGGTACCGCTCAAAGAACACCATAATACAGCCGCAATACTACCAAACTATAGCTGCAATAACACCACCACCGCATAACCCCACACCACTGAGGAGCAACCCTGCAATAACACCGCAATACTACCAAACTTCAGCCACAATAACGCCCACCACCTCATAACCCCGCGGTACTGCGCCAAATATAAAATAAAGAGAATGTATGGCCATCATGCATGAATAAAGAATGTAAATTAAACAATATGACAAAAATGTTGATGTGAGAAAACAATCGATTTTATCTGGTAAACTGCTACAATTTTTATACAGATTTAATGTTTCTATTTATTTATGTTTATAAAAAATAATAATTCAAGTTGGATATTCTCTCTAATTTTTATATTTTCTATAATTAATAGAAATGATAATCATGAAAATGTTGACAAAAAAAGTCAATTAATTAAATGTACATCTTGCAAACTTTATTTCTCATTCAAATACATAATACAATGAAAAAAATGTTGGTGAATGATCTAGTACTAAATTATGCAATATCTTTAACTGTCTACCTTGTGTATAGGACATGATTTTAAGTTCCACTGGTCCAATCTAGTTCTCTTATTAAGAAAAACTAAAGTTAATGAAACTAAGTGATGCTTAACCAGTCTGATCCTTCTCCATATAGGGATATATTAAATTTAAACACTATTTCTACATGAAATTTTCAAGTTTTTTTTTGTTGAAGTGATTTATCTTAAGAAAATATTCTCAATGGTATTGTAATTTCTAAGAGAAAATACAATAACTTGTTAAATCGTAGACTTAATTTTCTATAAAGATAAAAGACTCAATAGGATAATTACTCACGTAAAAGTAATTATTTTTCCTTTTGTGAAGATTAATTAGCTTCCCATGGAGTAATCTTCTTCAGTCAATGGCCACTCCCTTAAGTTTGCATTGTTTTCTAAGAAAATCCTCATTGGTAGCCTTAAAACTGAAGATATATATATATATATATATTATCATCATAAGAGACATATTAGTTAACCCCCAACGTGCACTATGTAATAGTGCTCCTGAATCCAACACTCGTCACTACTTTGGATGCTAGTTATCTTTAATATTATTAAGGCTCCTCCTAGCATGTCATATCTTTACTCACCTTTTTTAGGACTCTTGTATCTTTAAAGATAGCTCTTCCCAACATGATCACATTTTGAATAATATGAATTTAAAAGCAGTTCATGGAAGTTCAAGAGCTTTATTCCTCTTCATATCACAAACCTATACTGGTTATATAAGTAGTCTTTTTTATTCCTTAAGGAAAACCCACTTATTCATACTACATATCTAAACCTACTTCTTTATATGAGAAAAATTATGGGTTGTTGTTTACTACTATTTCCTATCCTTTATAAGATACATGAATTATTGATATAATTTGCCTATGTCTCTATTGTTTTCACTTATGATAATCTGATTATTTATGTTATAAACTAATGAGGCTTCCTTTTATGAATGCTATGTTGTTGGTGGTAAATTTTTAATATATTTTAAGGAATATGGACATGTTCTCTTTGGTATTTTTATTTAATGTGTCATATTATTCATTCTTTTGGTTCTTTTTGAGAGCGATGATGATCCATCCATACTAGATGCACAAGTACTACTATTGTTTGCTATGTCGGCTCCTCCTATCTTCCTTATTTTGTTTGTGGCTATTTCTTTTTATCCCTTTTAGGTTTACTCTCTCGAAATCCTCCTCTTGAAGCAAAATTATATGGCTCCATGTGGATGTCTTTTAAAAGTTTAGATACTTACTCAGCTCAACATGAATTAGAGGCAAGTTCTTGAATTCATAAAAACCATCTCAATAGGTCAGTCACCACTAGGTTATAAACGTGCCGAGCATAAGCAATCCCATGCTCGACTCGTGTTCGACTCATTAAAAAATACCACTATTTATTGTTCTGCTCATTTATATATCAAGCACAAGGAAATTATCCGTGCTCACCTCGTTTGCTTAGAGAGTTGAAGATGAGCTATTCATGAACAACAAGCTCTTTTGACAGCTCTACTCACTACTTCAACAACAAAACTTCATAAAAAACATGTTTATTTCATTGAAATATATTAGTACCATGATTACAAAACCTAATCATTAATTTTAAGTTTTGCAAGTTTGGCTAGAACATAACTAAGGTGATCTTCAATCTCATCTTCTCTACCCCTCAGCGACGGTATAAGTTCATAAGCCTCTTCACAAGTCACCGGAGCAGTATTTGCAATCATACGTATCTCCTTATCTGAGCACAAGCCTTGGAGCCTTCCCAATGCTATTCTAACAGACTTTATATCAGTATATTGCACGAGAGGTTTCTCTTCTGGAATGGGTGGAAGTGTACCAAACACAACTTGATATGGACGTCTAGAGGAGCTCCCTATAACTGATTTTCCTTTGCCTTTGTCCCTACTCCTTTTATCAGCCATAATAACTCAAAATCTGGAAGGAAAAAATATACATAATATGAGAAACAATGAAGGCATTGTCACATTAATTGTGTTGAATCAAATACTTCTTATGGACAACAATTGAATGATTAACCACAAAATTAGAGATATAGAAAGAAAAATAGTGGAGAATAATTTTATGATTTCTTATTACCTTAAAATTGATAGCATGAGATTTGTGTCATATCATTAGGCTTGACTTATAACTATTTATTTATATGTAGTGGCAGAGTCAAAGCATTATAAGATAGTTATAATAAAGGTAATTACCTCAATTATTGAATATGATTTAAAAATAGCTTTCCATAAAATGAAAGATATATTACTTCTGACACTCATTTTTAAATACAGTAATTTATCCCCCATTTATTATACATTAAAATGGGGTGCAAGGTACAAGAGATGATAGAAGCTTACAAAATTACTAAATATATTATAAATGAAATATTTCTTATTTAGTTTCTTATAAAAACTTGCAATAAAAACTTGCAATTAATAATTTTAAAGTAAGTTTAATGTTAATACATGCATAAAAATAAATACCTACTCAAGAGTCATGGTTAAGCGAATGAGTAGAGGTTATTTTGCCATTTAGCACTTATTTTTGGGTTTCAATACAACATTTATACACTTCTCATTTTGAAATATAGTGGACTCATGGATGAATGTGACAAAATTTACTAAATTTTAAATTTGTGATTTGCCTAATGCTTACAAATTGATGAATTAACACTCATGAAAATTTAATTTTATCTCAAGATAAATGCTAACATTTTTAAAAATCAATGAAATATGTTATACCCACAAATTTGTGCGCATAAATCCATATGTTTACAAATATCCCCAAGAAATTTCTAAAGTTTCATTAAAAAAAACATTCCTCATTTGATTTGTTGTTATTTTTTAGCTTTGATTTTTCACCCCTCTTTGAAGTTTTTTTTTTAATGATCATTAATCTCTTGTAATTAAACTTTTCCATTGTTGTTAAAATAATAGCCATTATCTGTTTTTGTCTGAGATCTTGTAATCCTTGGGTGACTTTAGTGGTGGATTGAGGGTATTATTTTTTCTTCTTTTGTTAAATAAAATTTCCCAACTTCCATAAAAAAAGATAAATTTCTTTTATTTGAATAGAATAATACTTATTTGCTTTGTTCTATAAGAATGTGGCAACCACCACGTCTTCCTAAAAATAATTTGCATTGTTAATATAAACGACAATTATAAAAAAGGAATACATAACCAAACAAAAGAAGAATACTAACATAGTAAATCATCTAAACGATGCATCCAATTGAAATACATCATTAAGAAAATCACATATTTTGTGGCAGATCTTGTAATGTAAGGCACCTTAACATAAAATTGTTTAGCCTCATTCACAACTCTTAATAATTTCGAGTCACTAAAATCATGATTTTTAATAACTGATTAGTGTTAAGACTAATTTAAATAATGAGGACAAGAAGTTGATTATGGTCATGTTGAGAAGGTTGGTACTAAAGTGTACATAAAGTTTTTTAGGTATGA
Organism: Phalaenopsis equestris; assembly: GCF_001263595.1. Lineage (NCBI taxonomy): Eukaryota > Viridiplantae > Streptophyta > Magnoliopsida > Asparagales > Orchidaceae > Phalaenopsis > Phalaenopsis equestris. The sequence continues at coordinate 4,815,485 of NW_018165201.1, read as the reverse complement.
TTAGGCTTGAACTTTTCTAGAGCTTTATGAGCCTTAGGAGAAAGTGTAATATCAGAGGGATCATAGGTAAGCAAATAGGATGGATGTGGGAAAATAAATTTTCATCGGTATTAGTATTAGTAGGGACAAAAGTGCATGTATATTGAGTTAATTATCTTAAGCATAATATTTTGAGAAGATCCTACTCAGATTCAACATGAGTGTTACAAAATCAATTTGCACCCCTTTAAGAAGTCACTTTATATTATCTAAAGAACAATAACCTATGTCTGAAGCTGAGCAAACACTGATGAAAAGAACCCTGTATGCTTCAGCTATTGGAAGTTTGATATATGTGATGATATATATGAGACCATATATTGTATGTACATGTAGTGGAAATCATCTGCAGGTACATTAATAATTTAAGAAATTATCATTTGAAGGCAATGAATGTGGATTCTCAGATAATTGAAAGAAGCAATCAACAAAACACTTCATTTGATTTGAAAGTGTAGGATTTAATTTAAGGGGATATGCAGATTCAAATATTGTAGATTATATCGATGGTAGAAGAAGTACAATAGGTTGTATCTTCACTTTGAGGAACATAGCAGAGAGTTGATTTTTTAGATTATTGAAAATTGTTGCTCTATCTACTATAGAAGATGACTATATTATTATCACATAGTTTAGCAAGAAAATAATTTAGCTACAAGGCTTTATGACATAGTTTATTAACGAAAAAAAGAATGAAAGCTTCATAGCAAAAATACGGATGCCATTAATCTAGCTAAGAGTGTTGCATTTCATGTTAAAATAAAGAGCATTAAGCTGAAATATCATTTCATCTCTTCACTCCTAGAAGATAGTGATCAAATATTAATCCTGCATATATGTTGACTAAGGGTGTAATAGTTGATAAATTGAATATATATTTGGCTTATGTTGGAGTTCAAGAAGCTTAAGACAGGTTTGAGCCACACGATAGTTAATAAATTTGAAGATGCAACAACAACATGATTACATGTAATCACTCTAAGTGGGATATTGTATTAAGCATTTGGTCACTCAAAGCCCTTTGTTTCACCAATCATGCTTAACTGTGAGTTTTCCAAGTTCTACAATGTGGTGTCTCCAAAATTTTTTTTTAGTACACCGCACCCAGGTTAGATCAGAAACCAAGAGCACAACACTCTAGCTCCCAAAGGTGAGCACCGTAGTGCTCATATGTAGTGCCTTAGCACTGAGAGTAGTAACACAACAATGTCCAGTCTAGGTTTAAAAAACTTGAGAGCACGACATTGTGGCTCCTGAAGGTTAACACCCCAACTCTCATTCCCATGCCAGTGACCAAATTTGGGCGGTTTACACTTAAAGTATCGTCTTTGTTACAGGAAGAATGCACATTGAAAGATTGGATTTTAAGTTTTCTCGTGTGTGAAAGAGAGGAGTGTATTGAAGTGTTCTAAAGAGAGGAGATATTTGAATGTAGTGTAATTTATGCAATTCTCCTCATTGTCTTCACAGTGGATTCTTTGGCTTGGTGTGGCTCTGTGGTTTTTTTTCTTACGTTTTTTAGGTTTTTCCACATTAAATTTGGTGTTTTTTTGTTTTTCATTTGGCTTTTTGCACTTCTGATCTAAATTTTTCTTTGGATCTCTCGAATCAATTTTATGATTTCTCCCAACAGTAACAAAACTACAAGCTTTTGTGATCTCTCCCAAAAGTAGCAACATTACAAGATTATCATGAAGATATTTTTCTTTTTTTGGAAAACAAAAATTTATTTAAACATTTTTCGTAAAATGGAATTATATGGCCCAAAGTGAGTGCCTTCTAAAATTTTGAATTATAAGTTAATCAAGCAAAAAATAGCTACGAGTTATCAAGTTCAGAAAACCATTTCAACATGTCACTTACCACTTTAATACAAAAACTTCACATAAAAGCCATACCATCATATTTATTTCATTGAATGGAAAGGTTGACTTTCTATATTTTTGTTATTTGTTCAAACAACTAACTAATAAGTACTTAACTCAAGAACTAATAAGTAACATGAATCCCAAAACTCTAATAAAATTAAATCGGAACATTTGTACCATTACAAAACCTAATCTTTAACCCTAAATTTTGCAAGTGTGGATAGAACATCAATAAGAGGTTCTTCAATCCATTCTTCTTTTTTCTTCAGGGATGGTATAAGTGCATAAGCCTCCTCACAAGTCCCCGGACAAGTATTTGCTATCATACATATCTCCCAATCAGTACATATGCCTTTGAGACTTTCTAAGGCTTGCTTAATAGACTTTACATCAGTATATTGCACAACAACTTTTGTAGTGTGCTCCAATGTACTGCTAAAAGCTATAGGAATTTTGATATTTGGTTCCTCTAATGAGTCCAATTCTTTCTTCATTCTTAGCAAAACATCAGATGCTTCACAATCTGTAAGTAATTTTGCACCGGGTGGAAGCTCAAATTCTTCCTTCGCTTCTTCGTCTTCCGGCATGGGCGGAAACTCAACTAATTCAACTTCATTTTCATATTCAGAAGAGCTTCCTATAATAGCTTTTCCATTGCGTTTGTGGTTGCTCCTTCTCTCTGCCATTAGTGCTAAATACTGAAAAGAAGACATAAAAAATATAATATGAGAAACAATAAAAGTTCTTCACACATTAATTCTTTTTTGGGTTTTTACGTATCAATCATCCAAAACATTAAATATAACATTTTGGTCGCCTAAACTTAAAATTTAGATTTCAACCACTCAAAACTTCAATTTCTTTTGAAAGAGTAGCGGTCAATGCATTATATTTAAAGCTTTGGATGTTCATACATAAGAACTTCTTCACAAATTAATTGTGTCATGTGGTAAAAGAATTAAGCATTGCTTTATTGATCCAAAAAAGTGGCTTCTTTGATGTTCAATGTCTAACTTATGCTTTTTCATTTATTTCTTTTGAAATATTGAGATGATAATAGATTTTTAGATTCTTATGACTTATGCAAAGGATAACTGTTACTTGGTTGCAAAAATTAGTGGCCAAAGCACAATATTTCTACAAATGAGGATGCATTTGGCAGTACATTTGATGCAAATTATAGAGGAATTTTATCATGTAATGTGTATGTTTCTAATAGCTGGTGATATGGAATAGCTTAAGTAAATATTTATGATGTTTTAATTTATTTATTTAATGGTTTTTCTATCCATTTTCAATAATCTTAACCACTTCAAAAATTAAATTCATTATTTGCTGTCTGCATGTGATGAAATATTAAGTAGTTTAATGGTAGGAAGCTCCAACTCTATTGTTTACATATAAAAAATACTAAGTGAAAAAAGTATCATATATATATATATATATATATAATATACATATATATATATATATATATATAATATTGTTTCAACTTTAATAAATTAAGTTGAACAAAATTTAAAGTTCAAGTTAAAAATGATGCGTAACTTGGACTTTTGTAAAAAGGAAGTACACAATTATTAAGGAGTATTCGACTCTATGCGACTAATCTATAGCCCAAGAAATTCAATGCGTTGAATCAGATCTTTTTTATGGGCATCATGCATATGATTGACGACAAAAATGGAGAGATAGAGGGAGGATGAGAAGAGAATTGAACTTCATGATTTCTTATTACCAGAAACTGAAAGCTTGAGACAATGAGTTAATGTGTGGCATATCAACAGGCTTGCTTTCTAACTTCATATTTATATGTGGTGGGAGAGGTAAAGTCTTATAGGAAAGTTTTATTAAAGGTAAATACTTAAGTTAAAGAATATGTTCTAAAAAATTACGTTTCATAAATAAAAGATATAATAATTTTGGTGCTCTTGTTTAAAGGATAGTAATCAATCCCAATTTATTATATATTAATGGTGGGGGCAAAGTTTGTTACATAAGGAGATATAGTAGAGGACAAATCCATTGGTACATGACATAATAAAAGCCTATAAAGTTTATTTAATATCTTTTGAAAACCTACTAAATATTCTTTATCTTCTGAGAGTAATGATCATAAACTTCGCTCATGGATATTAATATATATATATATAAAAGAAAATGGTATTTAGCAGAGGCCTAAATACCAATTTTCTATATTTTTTTTGGCCCTATGATGAGAGCCCACACCATGTACCAAATATTCGAGAATCCCGCGCCACGGGGGTTCGGACCCATGACTTGAGGGGACTTATAGTGGATCCCGCCAACCAACAGGCCATGCCTACGGAAATATATTGACGCCAAAGTAGCTCAACATACCGCCTATCTACCTGTAAAGATTATAGAAGCCCAAAAAATTACCCAACTCAAACAAGGTTATAGATGCGCCACTACAACCATGCAGAATGAATGAAAGGCTGAAGCTTCACAATTATTGTGGGACTACAATCTACATTATTTGAGTTTGTTGTTGAGGAGGGAAAATCCTGATCAAGAATCTGTGGATCATCTCAAAGCTGGTGAAAGTAATTACGCAACCACAGTAGAAGCCAGGAATGGCCTCACTCCTAAAAACTTTCCTTATGCAGTCCCTCACGCCGGCATATCTCATTTGTTTACACCCATCATTTGAACAAAGCAACCCTATGAGCTGATCATAGACGGTAAAGTAAACTGCCCCGTTTGGAAGTAATGCTAGCACAGTTGGTGAAAGACCACGGTACAAACCTAGAGATCTCCTCAGTTAATGAAATTGGGAGGTGAAACTATGGAGAGTGCCTCTGAAGTTAAGAGAATTAATTCTCCCTGAATCTGGACATTGAAAAATTAATTAATAGATTGTATTTCTGGATTGTGTATAAATACCATTTGTGTATGTTTATCCTCTCTGGATTCATAATATAGCAGTAGAAACATGATTGTAGTGTTTTGAAAAAAAAAAAAAAAAAAAAAACTCTACTTGTAATGTTTGATTGAATATACTGAATTGATTAGTTGAGTGTTGTTAGCATATAACTATTTATTTGTCTAACGGCTAAATTTTAGTTTTTACATTTATACCAACCAAGGAACTAATCATAAGTGATGGTAAGAATCTCTTATACTTTTTGAAGAGGTGAAGGGAAAATTTTGTAAGTGACATTAATAACAGACAAAATTTGATTTATAGTACCATTTAAATAAAATGTGCTAGCCACCAACGAGGAATAAGTGGTTATTCTAAAACTTATATTTGAATTTTGATTTTAAGAAACTAATTAAAACCTCAAAAACAATATGATTCATTTTGAGCATTGAGCTTGTCATTTCTATTGTCAGCATAAATTTTATAAAGTAATGAAGTAGAAGAAATGCCTCATGCTAGGATAGATGTGCGGAGTCTTCATAGGAAAGAAATAAGCAATTCGAGCACAAACTTGGCCTCTTCTTGAATATCAATTTAAAAAAAAAAAAAAAAAAAAAAAAGAATTAATTTAATGAAGATTGAATGGCTTTGAAGCATATTAATCTCCATTAAAATTCTAAAAAATTGATAACCAGATATTGGATCAGAAGGTAGTCCACCCTATGAATGTTCCCAAATAGAGATCTCAATGAAAATAAAATAGATTTATTGAAAGGTGAACTTTTAAATATGAATATGAGATCAAATTAGGTATAATGAAAGATTTGTTAGAGAATTTTAAATAAAGAGTCCATTAAAAAACTTTTTTTTGGAACCAACAATCTGCATAGATCTCTTTGAAAGATTGTAGTATAATCATCCTCAAATGAATTTGTTAGGACATAATAAAAAATAACTGATATCAAGCAGACTAAATAGAAGGCTTGATTTAAATAAAGAGAAACTATCCAAAAATTATAAAAAAAAAAAAAATTGAACTCATATCAAGCAGACTAAATAGAAGGTTCTTTGAATTTTCTCAACAAAGACAATTTTTTGCTATATACTTGAGATTTTCATTATAAATGATTATACCTAATTCAATTTCTTAAATAAGAAAGATTGGCTTGACTTAAAGAAAGTTGCTTAAATTATAAAATGGATTGTGCTTGAACAAAGAATGCTAATTAGATGAGAAAATTCATTATATTTAAATGGGAAATTGGATTTGAGAGAAATGTGATCCACATCTATGTATTTAAGTATAAATGATTTTAATGACAATTTTCATTGAACTATAATTAATTTTTTTTAAGAAAGCAAAATTTCTTATTTAAATGATACTTCAAACTTTCGCTTAAGCAGAGACAGTTTTATCATTTAAGAAAATTTCTTGTAGAAAACTAAGTGAGAATATATTGAAAAAAATGAGTGCTTGCTTTAGCTTAGATCTATACTTTAGTAGTTAGAGAACTATTTTCTTATATTTATAATTCTTTTATATTGATAAATCCATATTTCTTCATACTTTTGCTAGGTTCTTATTTCAATAAAAAAATGTCCTATTGTTTTTTAGTAAATAACTTTTTATTCATACCCTTATTAGATCTATATTTATTAATTTATTTTCTTAAAGTTTCTTAGAAAAAAAAAAGGTAATTTTATTGTGTGTATATATAGTATTGAATTAGACATATGTTGGTTTTGATTTATTTAATTTTTATGTCATTTATAATATTTACAATAACTATATGTAATTTCAAAGTAAAATAATTTAGTTATTATTATATAACTTCTTTATTTTTTTGTATATAGATTTAAAAATCATTTTGATTATGCATTTGAGATTCTTTTAAGATTTAAAATTTCACGATTTTTCTTTTGAAGAATAATTTGTGAAAAATAACTAAACGAAAATGATTTAAAAATCATTTTGATATTCAAATATTTTAATTAATTTGTTGTACTGCTAAAAAAGACAAATCCAATATATGTTTTAGTGTCAATTGATTTATACATGACTTAGAATTTTATATCAAAGTTAACTTTGCCAAATGGATATATGTTGTAATATAAGGTTGATATGAAAAAAATCATACAAATACTATGAAACACCTAATTTTAAACAATAAACTAAAAATAATTTAGATGGATACACAAGAGTTTATTTTATTTGTTTCTTATTCCAAATTCATAATTAATATATAAATCTATGAATTGTATTGGAATATTTTTAATTTTTATTAGATAAAAGGATATTCAATAATTAAAACTTAAAATCACAAAAAAAATTGAATTCATAGCTAAAGATCATAAGACATGCAATTCCATCAAAATTTGATGAAACAAACATATATGTAGAGATTATAAAGAGTTGAATGAGAAATTTCTGTTGATAATTAAAGAAGATTAATTTTACTATTTTCATTCATACTCAAAATCACAAGGCCAAAGATTTATTTATACTTATATATGTTAGGTATGGCTCATATCTAGGGAGTTGAAGTTTCTTAGTGAAGAGGTGTGTCTCCTGGTGAAAAAGAGTGTCTCTTGGAATAAAATGGGTTGTGGGGAGCGAGGGCGTGATTGTAATTTTATCTGTGGGTTTGCATATGTCTATATATATGTGTAACCCTATGGGATGAAAATTGTAACTTCTCTGAAATAGTGAAACCGCCGCTCGCTCCCAAGGACGTAGGCAATTCTTTGCCGAACCTCGTTAAATCTCTGTGTTCTTCTTCTGATTTGTGCCGATTCCTATTTTATTTCGCTTCAATTTTCACAACAATACAAAGATCATTCTAAAAACATTTCATAAACTAGCATAACCTAGAACAGTTTAAAATCAAATTTTCCATATTTTAGTGGATGTGGAACACTAAAATATACTTTAGTAAATTATATTCTTCAAAATATTTCTAATATTTAATAATTTTGATTTAATTCTAAACTCGATCCACATCCTTAAGCTTGAGAAATGCAAGCTTGGCCAGAACAGCATTAAGAGGACCACTAATGCCATCTTCTTTATCCCTCAAAGAAGGTATCATTGCATAAGCTTCCTCACAAGTCTTCGGACCAGCATTCGCTATCATACAGATCTCCCAATCTGTGACACCATATTCCTTCAGAGTTTCCACAGTTTCTCTGACATCTTTCGTATTACTATAACGAATGCCATCTTTTGTCTGCAGCAGCGCTTTGTCAAAAGCAACGGGCATTATGAGATCCTCGAGTTTGGCCAACTTTTCATGAATCTCTTGCAGAATATCTGCTGCTTCGCAGTCTAGAAGTAATTTGGCATCTGGGGGGATTTCAGCTTCATGTTGCTCTTTCTTTTTAGTACGAGGAGGATGAGGAGGAGCACATCGAGGTGGGCTTATTTCTTCAACAGAAGCTGAATCATCGGAATCGGAGGATATATCGATGACTGAAGTGCTGGCTAAGTTGGTCGGTTTTGGCACAGATCTTGGCTTTCTCACAGCCCAGTTCGGAAAAACCTTTTTTTTGCCTTTGTCTTTGGTTCCTTTGCCTTTGTCCATGTGTCCTCTCTCCGCCATGAGCAAGTGGGAGCTTGGATACTAGATAGTATAGGTGATATGAAGAACGATGAAGATATCTGCATGTTGATTGTGTTAGGGTAGTGAGAAAATCAAGCATTGATTTTTAATCACTTTATTGATTCTTTTGGAGAAATGTCATCTCTATAAAATAGCCTCTATGAAAACATATTACATACATGTGAATGAATTTGTCATCTATAAAAACTTCTATATTTAATACATGGTCTGATGCAATGAATATGTGACACTTTCATTGAAGTCCTATTATAATTTTGCATCAGGACTCCTCATATAATATTTTTTCTAACTTGTGATGTATTTTCATACAGATCATGCTTGTAATATTCTCTCACTTCTATGATGTACGCCATTTTATTGATTCTTATATCATCATTGAAATGAGAACCATTTTATACATTGTTTTAACTGACCAAACTCATTTTTTTGACTTATAGGAACGTATTTGGTAATATATTTGATGCAAATTGAATTGCAGAGGATTTCTATGCATTTCTGTTTCTACTATATGGCAAGGTTAACTAGTTTGGAAAGGCTTTAAAAAATACTTACTTTATGAAGCCTTATTTATTTGCTTCAAGAAATTCTATCATTTTATTAATGTCCTAAGCATTTTAAAAATTAGATGTATTACTAGATGTATGAATATAATGAAATATTGAATAAATAGTTGGATGGCATAATGCATACTCATAATCTATTATTCACAAGACTTTTTAAGAAAATGCAAAGTAAACTCCATTTGTTTTTATGATACATTATAAGTGTAGATAGGTTTAGGTTTATAAAATCAAGTTTTATATATTGCAACTTTATCCTTAAATATATTTGTAATATATGAGTTATAATTATATCTAATTTTCCCAAGTAGTGATTAAAAACTAGAAAAAAAAAGAAAAAATAGAAGATGCTTATTACCTAAAAGAAAAAAAAGCTAGGGAGCATATATAGGTTGCTGTGTATCATTCCTTAGGTTTGTCATCTATCTAATACCCTATTTATAAGTGGTATTTATAAGTTGTGGTAGAGGCAAAGTTTTAGAGGGAGATTTATATCAAAGGTAAATGCATGAATTATAAAATATGAACTAATAATACATAATTATAAAATTTATGTGTTAGACATGCACATACATAGGAATTGTGCGGTATGCATGTAAATGTTTATTATTTTTATTAATTTTTGGATAACACAAACAAGAAATATGACATATAAAGAAGCCATATTTTGATAGAATTAATTTTCTCCAAGTAAGCATATGAGAACACATTTGTCCAAATAGTAGCATTATGAGGCATATAATTTAATTTCTTTTGAAATATCAATGTGAGCCATAAAATTTACTAATTATACCGAAAATGCTATGATGCACCGAGCCTTTAGCACAAGCAGACATACAATGCCTTGCACAAGTCAGACACACGGGTTTAAAATGTGTCAAACACACCTACTAAATGTCCAATTTAAGGAAAAAAAATAATCGGGTGTGATAACTATTTTCCATTCTTAAATATCATAATTTTTTTTATCCTTAATAATGTCAAGACCTTTATTCATGTATGTATAATTCATGTGTTGAAAAAGGTTTTAATTATTTCAAAAATTATAGAGTCCTGAAGTAGATTTTTTTTTTAAAAAAGTTAGTACTTCGAAAAATGATTGGATATGAGGTTTGAAGCGATTTTGAAAGTTTTATGGTTTGAAAAAATGTCTGAAAGTTTGAAATGATAGGTTGACCAGAATTAACAGTTTTTGAAATGATTTGAAACTTGAGGTTTGAGATTGAATCTTTGGATTTGAGTTTTGTTGAAGGTTAAGATTTCAGTTTTGAATTTGAGATTTGGTTTTATTGTTTGGATTTGACCCTAGCTAGACTAGGGGACATATAAGGTGGAGGGATTCCAAGATAGAGGTGAAACCTTAATCCTAGAATAAATCTAAACTATCATGCAGATTATATTGGTGGACTAACTTAAATTTTGGTAATAACGTCCCCTATCAAAATGCCCATAACTTTCCATCTTCCCAGGTGCATTAGGATCCTCACTAACCAACTAGATTGTACAGAGCTTTTCATTATTACCAAGTGACGATTAATGTATTCCTTCATACTATTAGATGATTTAGGATGCTTTTGTTAGTAATCATGGGCTATTTCATCCTAGGGAAACTATATAATTCAAGGGGATGAGACTGTTTGTTTCATATGTCCTTATCTTAGTACTAGCTATGGATACATAGTAGTCTGATCAAGACTTCTAGACTAGACAATTGTAGAATATGTGTGATCCTTAGTTTTGTTTCTTAGTTGATTAACCTAGGGCTTTTATGTTGATCCTAAAATTAATCATTGGTTATGTTTCTAAGGGTCCCTTTAGGAGCGCTTCCATTCCGAGCGCGGCTTCGTGTCTCAATTTTCACCCGTTTGGGGCAACGTCCAAGCCGTGACTTCCGACGTTTTTGATAAATGCGGGCAACCGGTTCGTCCTCACAGCTGGCGTTCCAGGATTGCATTTTTACACGTTACCCCTCTCGTCTTCTTTGAGGGTTGCGACTTCGAGACTCGCAGTTGCATTTGGCAAGAGGAGAATTGGAGAAAGAGGGTAGTGATTGAGAATTGGCGGCGATGAAACGATTCAACATGATGCAGCAGTGTTCGACGAGATTCACCGCTACCATCTTCTTGCTCTTTCTCTCATTTGTTTAGTCCCTTGCCTCAGCTGAACCCTATCTCGAGTCGGGCATGTGTTGTCTTTCAGGTTTGTTGACTTTGATCTCTTGTGATCTCTTGATTTCCTTGCATGTTCCTTCTCACCATCACTAGACTAGGTGTTTGATTGCATTAGGTCTCTCACTGGATCGGGTTGCATCTCTTTTCCATCGATCCTAACCATCTGTTTGCGAATTTGTTGTATCCCTAGAAGTTCTTATGAATTTATTTTGCTTTGTTCCTTTCAGATGTTTTTATAACTTAGAATTGACCTTAGTTTGTAGTCTTCTGATTTTGATGGTTAATGCAGTTCTTTCTAATTCAATTTTTTTAGCTCGGTTGAATTATAAGCATAGATCATATTATGTTGTGCCCACTTCATCAGACATGCAAATTTGTTGATTAAGAACCCTTTATTCGTTCACTTTGCTGACAATGAGAATCTGATCTATCCTTGAGCACTTCGAGCTAGTCATACTCCCAAAAGAAAGAAAGAAAGAAAGCAAGAAAAAAGGAAGAATATAAGAAGGAGAAAGTTTATTCATTTACTTTCATATCATATTCTCTAATTGCTTTTCCCAATTTTGTGAAAGGATTTTCATTGGTGTGTTGTTCTGCTTGAATTTATTTTTGTATTGGGTAATGCTGATGAAATTCATCAAGGACAATGATCTATGCCCCTCTTCATGTTGAGTAGGAGCTTGGATAACCAATGAATGTTTGCTTTTGAAGTATCAAATATGTGGTTTTCACAGTTCTGTCCTAAACATCTTTACAAAATAAGGGCAGAATGGTTATCTTTCCAGAAAAAGTTGCCTCATAGCTGTTTTCACATAATTGCAACAAATAGACAGTCAGCTTCCCCGCAACATCTTCATGGGCAGCACAGCTGCAGCTGCCCCAAACTGACTCTAAGTTGGCCATGTGGAATTTTGTAAATTTTTAATTTTTTATAATATTAAATTTTAAAATATTTTTCTTTTTAAATTTGGTCTTGGAATTTCTTAATTTTTTTAAATTTTATTTTTGTAGACCTTAGTTTGATTAATAAAATTATTGGATTAAATAGTTAACTTTTTTTTTTAATTTTTATATCAAAATTAATTTAGGTAAAGTAAATGAATGACCCAAACCTTAGAGATTTGCTGAATTCATTTGATATATCTTGGAAATTACATTAATTTATTTTACTTTAATTTAGAAAAGCTTTTGAAATTTCATCCGGATCTTTCTTCATATAGTTCATAAAACTTGAATTGGCATTACTAAAACTAATAATCTGTCTAAGAATTGAGTAAACATAATGAGAGAAGTAAAATTTAGTGAATTGTAACAAGATATGAATGAGCCTACAGTAAATAAGTAGTTAGAAAATTACTATGTATGTGTGTGTGATCATTACTATAATAAGATAAGTAATAATGTGAATTTTTTTAGTAAAAAATTAAGTTAAAAATATTTCAAGCATAGTTGATATATTTATAAAGGATTTCATTTTCTCTTGTTTCAGAAAATCTCTCCTCATTAATGGCTCTTACATAATAATAAGCCTTGTGCTCTCTTTTAATATATAATATTTAGAGAGACATTACTATCTTTGAAAAAGTTAATGCAACCACTGTTTTTTAATTTTATGTAATGTTATTATTGGGCCATATTATTTAATTTATGTGCTTACCTTTAATGTAACTTTTCTATAAAGCTTTGACTATGTGGCCACTTATAAATATGTATATTGAAGAAAAGGTATGGCACATATTAAGTTATTGTCTCAAGCTTTCTACGGTTTGGTTATACAAAGTCATTGAGTTTTCCCTCTCTTTTTCTTTCTTAATCTTTCTTGTTTTGTAGCTAATCTTAAAATCAAGATAAGATTGCCGCCCATGAATAAAAATGGATTTAATACTTACATACCATTTGATAATTCTAAAGCTTTAGATAGATTAAAAAAAAGTTGATTACTCTTTATTACATTTTCCCAAGTAAAGGAAAAATTTCTAGTTTAAAACGAAGACTAAAAAATGGTTAAGTTTCTTGATTAGAGAAGGGGAGATCATATATATCCCTAGAAGGAATACAAAACTTATAGTAATTTAACAAACATGGTAACATTAGTCCAAAATAAGAATTAAAATGGAAAAGTAATTGGAATAGAGTAGTGCATATCGATAAATTTATTTCAAATAAAGAAATTTATCACGACCAATTTTCCATTTAATTTAGCCATTAATCTCAACATATTTTGTTGAAGCGTAATGCAACGTCACATAAAACTTTTTGTATTTCTTCCATGTCGATTTGACATAAAATTGAAATACTTTTAATTATCCCTAGTCGAATCATCTTTTGATTTTATATTATTAGATATAAAGTGGTGGAAAGTTTAGGCACAAGTTTTAAGATTTAAAAAGAGTACTAATTGGGGGAGGAGAAGAAAACACAAGGATTGTTGTCTTCCAATCAAATGTTCTACTCGATCTTAGCCAATTTTTAAGGATGTAGAAATCATTTGATTGTCATATGGTTTTGATTCAAATGTAATTTGGTTGATATTCTTTTTTTATCTAAAATAACCAATGGATCATTAATTTCTTGGCCACAAAAAGTATTTCATTCACCTCATTGATCAAGAGACTGGCAACAAGCACTTCAAAAAGGACAAAGCTTAAAAAAATAAGAGGGAATTGATGCCACATTATTTCTTGAATTAATAAAGATGTGATATTAGAAATAATTATAATTGGGATGCCACTACATATTTTTAATTTGCACTTCAAGGGCTGGCAATGTGGAAATATATAAATTCTTTCTTTCATACACATTTGTGAATCCAACTAAATATGGTCTAAATTTTGTTAAGTAATATCAACCTTAACAATAGAAGGCCTTATATGTGTTGCTTGTTGGCATTCAAGAGGTTCTTACCCTTAATATACATATACATATATATATATGTATATGTATCTATATATATACATCTATATATGTATATATATATGTATATATATATTATATATATATATATATCCGTGCGTGTGTGTGTGGTCTCCTGGGAGAACTACTTTTAGAGCATTTTTAATCTGCCATCTGGCTATTTAAAATTTCATCTTATTTAAACATTGAGAAATATATTAAGTTTTAGATATTAGAAAATTTGATATAAAAATAATTAAGACGTTATAAATATATATTTTCTCATCACTTCTTTAAAAAAAAATTGACAGATCAATAAAATAATTAAAAAAAAAAGTAGAGGGATCAATAAAATAATGCTGAATTTTCTTACTGTAATGATTGAATTAATGCATTAATTTTTTCTCATAATATGCATTCTGTTTTTCCAGTATCTGTGTTCTTATGGAGGAGAATCAGGACGAAATAATAAGCCAAGGAAAAGATTTGAACGCATATCTGTCTACTTCAGAGGAGATTCATGTCGTTGCTCCCAATTCAGAGGTGTCGGACAGCACGAGCCGCACTTGTGAGCTCCTACCTGAGATCGTGCCTGATGGGCTGACGTAAGTTTTTTTAAGATAGCATGGTAGTGTTTTTTCTTTTGTAATTTAATATAAAACTAAATATATTTTCTTTTCAGATTTCATCCCTCTGAGTTGGCTATTCCTATCATCCGAGATATTATTCAGAGCAACTACGATGCTCCATACATATCCTGGACGAAGATCCCAGAAACAGTTCGGGATATATGGTTTAGAGAGTTTAAGGTATATACCCAACATATTAATTTTAAGTTATATATACATTTTTATCATTCTAACATATTTAAATTCATTTTGCAGGAGTGGTTTTTTTGGAGCCCTGAGCATGACATAAAAATTAGGAGGAGCTTCGAACACAAAGGGAGCACTTGTCTTCGTGAGATGTTTGTGGAGATACGGAAGAAGCGTCAACGCCCTTTTTGGATCAAGGAGGATGTGTTTGATGCATTGCTCAGGGTTTGGGATTCTCCAGATTACCAAAAGTTAAGTCAGCAGAAGAAACTCAATGCGTCTCATACCAAATGTTAAGTCAACAGGCGATCTTCTCCCAATAAATGATTATTTGCTGTTGGAGAAAAAGAAAAAAGGAAGAGTAACTTTCAATTGAATTTTCTACTTAATCTAAGCTATTTTTAGGATGTGAATCATGATGGGATATTTTTATCAGTGGAGCAACTATGACCATTTGATTCTTATAAAAGAGTTGATTCTGATGTAGTTTGACTGATATGTTATTTTCTATCTTGAATACTCAATGGATGATGAATTTTTTCAGTCACAAAATGCATTTAATTCACCTCATTGATCAACAGATTGGTAGCAAGCAATAGAAGAAGGAATATACAATACAAAAGAGAGTTTGATGCCACAATATTTTTGGAACCACTGGAGGTGTGAGATTATAAATAGCCCCATAATTGGGATGCCAACAGATGCCAACACTCAAATTTTTCATTATATTACAAGTAGATAAATCCTGATTAAAAATCTTTTAATGGGACAAAAATATAATAGTTCTTCTTTCCATTTTAGCATTTTCCCCATAATCGCACATTTGAGAACAAAACTAAATATAGTCTAAATTTTGTTAAGCATTATAAAATATAGCCTAAAGCACCTTAACAATAGATTGCCTAGTAGGTATTGCTATTTGTACCTTCATTCTAAGAGGTTTATCAAATAGAGAAGTCAGACTGAATATAATTTTATGGCTAAAGAGATGAATTTTATAGAGTGGAAATGAGACATAAGCTGAGACAATAAGGCATTCATTAATCATGTTAGAATCATAAAACCGATTATTTAATCTCACAAAGCAGCCATCAATTTAAATTTATTGATGTAAAAACATAACTTGAAGTTTTTCATCCTACCAAGCCTTACAAATAAACTTTATATGCTCAATAATGAAATGGAAGAGAAAATTACTTAAACAATGGGCTGACAGGAATTTCCTGTTAGCATTCAAGAGGGGTCATAACTCTCAAAAATTTATCTACTATTTGTAGATGGTGTGGAGCAATTTAAAATATATGCACTTATATATACATCTCCATGTAAATTGATATCTAGTTCATTCCATGAAAGGTCATACTCTCATGACATCCTTTACATACATACATACATGCATACATATATATA
>NW_018165201.1:4783194-4799213 GCF_001263595.1 Phalaenopsis equestris | reverse complement strand
TATATATATTTATTCATATGATGTCTTGAGAGTATTATTTCAGAGTTTTAATCTACATTCCAAAATTTTAATAGTTCATCTTTTTAAAACAACTAATAAAAATTTAATTTTTGAAGTGCTTGTGATATTAGAAATTGATGGAAAATTCGTTGAAGCAATAATTTTGGTATCATTAATCCTTATTTTCATAGCTCTTGCTTAAAAAATAAGTGACAGATCAACAAAAAGTTAGTAGATGGATAAACAATGTTGAATTTCTTTACTGCAATGATACAAGTAATGCACAAAGGCTGATAATTTTTCTCATAATATGTGCACTGTCTTTCCATTATTCAAGTTATTATGGCAGAGAATCGACACAAAAAGAAAGGCAAAGAAATAATGATTGAGGAGAAAAACAAAGAAAATAATGATAGAAAGATCCAAATTCAAAATTTAAAAGTAATCCAGCTAAAAATGATCCATAGCTCTAATCCAACTTATCCTATGGCTAGATTAGTGAATTTACTGAATGTTAACATGATCATGTATGGGGCTACAGTGATTGAAATAAGAACTTATAAAATAGTAATTCAGCTTCTACTTCTTGATTAGTACTAATTCATCATTTATTTCTTGAAGTATATAATTGTAGTTATACATAACAAGTAATTATGTATAATAAATTCTTCTTTAATTCTGTACATAATATACGTACACGCAGCTTCCTTTCCATGTCAAAATTGCCAAGGCATGTGCAGCCCCTCAATTCCCCGCTAAAATCTACAGGGAACTCTCTCTCCTCGTAAAGAGATTTTAAGGCATCTAAGCCAAAAAGATATATCTTCATTTTATCTCATAGGATATTGTGTTAGAGCTGCCATAGCAGCAGTCTAATCTAAGCATTTTCTAAGTGCTCTTATCATGCTGATATAGATCATCGTTGCTGATCATATTATCAGATTATCATAAGTTGTTCATGTTTATCTTTGATAGGTGCCTTGCTCTAACACTCCTTGGATGATAGAGCCTTTGGGCATTATCATATTATCGCACGCATTATTCTTCACTCATATGTTTTTAGATTTACGATTGTAATTGAGAGTCGAGTAAAGTATGTCATAGAATGAACTTGGCTAGGTTAAATCATAAGTTGTTCATGTTCAGTTTGAGCATGAACCAAGCTTTATCAAATATTTTGATACTTTGCTTGCTTAATTTTTTTTGTTTTTTTAAATTTTTTATACTTGATTATATTTGGCTTGTTTATATTAATTGAAGAAGCTAAGATTTTAATTAAGTATATATGATTTTTTATATAAAATTATAATTTTGATTTGTACTTGTTTTTTCAAATCTATTTAAAAAAAAAGCTAAAAATTCAAATAAGTAATTGATTTGCTTATACTAAATTATTAGATATTAATTTAACAAAATTTAAATAAATAAGCAGTTGGATAAATTTAAATTTAGTATTTACTAGCTTATATCAAGTAAATAATTTTTTTGCAATCAAAATAATAAAAGTAAGTATTAATAAATTAATTCATTGAAAAAAATAGAATAGAATAAAATGCATTAAATTTTTATTTATATTGATATTAAATTATAATATGTTATTACTAAATTTATTATGAATTATGTTCTAAATATAGAATGTTATATAATTTGTTCTAAATTTATTATTTATTTATTCAAATGTTAGATCATATAAATATAGAATATTTAGCAAATTACATGTGAGTTAGAATGCATTTAAATTTGAATCATTTAGCCCTCGAGTTTCAATGAAATGTTTAAAGTTTTTTATTTACTAGTTTAAAAAAACATGAGCGAGTCTTAATCGAGCCGAGTTCAAATTGTTCGTCAAGTACATTGGTTCACATACAACCTTACATACAACATATGATTATGCTTTTCAAAATATGTTATCGAAGATTTTAATATTTTTAATTCTATATTTAAACTTTATTTTTAAGCATAAATTATAATTACAAGCAAATAGATTCATAATTGTTTCAAATATTTTTTAGGGTAGCTCAGTTAAATATAACTCCTCTCTTACTTTATGATTCAATCAATATATTCTTTTAGAAGTATATAAGAATATGTTTTGTCCCTTTGAGATTTACTTGATCACACCTATTAATAATTTTTTCAAAAAAAAGAATAGCAATTATGTTTCATTATGTTTATTCATATGTTTGCTTGTCTATTTGTTTAATTTAAAAGATATAAGGTGAATAGCATAAAATAACAAACTACAAAATATGCCTATGAAACCCTACTCTAAGAAGTAATAACTAGGGTTGTCAAAACGGCTCGTTGTTCACGAATAGCTCGTGTTTGAGAAGCTCATTTTTGGCTCGTTCGCTAAGTTAACGAGCCGAACACGAACAACACCAACAAATATTTGTTCGTTTGTGTTTGACTCATTTTGGCTCAAAATACTATTAATCAATTATACATATAATTTTGATGATTAGTAGTCTTAAAAAATCTAACTGACTACAATGTTATAAAGATTTATAATCAATTAAAAGTATTAATTAAGAAACTAGAATAAAAAATATTAATTTAGATTCAAATGATAATTTAAATCTTGCCACAATCTTTAACATCTTATGACTACATGATTAGGGTTGTCAAAACGACTCTTTGTCCGTGAACGGCTCGTATTCAGCTCGCTAAGCAAACGAGCCGAACACGAACACACTTTTTGAGCTCGAAATGTAAACGAGCCGAACACGAGTTGAGCCTAGGCTCGCTCGTGTTCGGCTCGTTTACACCCCTAGTAACAACAGTCAACTTAAATTACCATAATATCAAAAACACCAGAAGAATACAAAAATTATTACATTCTCATCCGAACTCTGTGTATGACAAAATTGTATATTGTTGTTCACAGATTCTCATACAGCGTAAAACTATGCTGCACATGAAATCTGAATGGATCAAACTTCCGTACTCACAAACTAGGAGGCATTATTGTTATACATCATAAGTTGGTTGTCGTCCTTGGATAAAGCTTCATTGTTGTAGAGCCAGCTTCAAGTTGAAAGCTTCCAGATAATAAGGAGGAGGAAGTTAACAATAATGAATAAGAAAGGAGAATTAGCAGCCCTGGTGCCAAAAGAAAATATGGAGATGGCGAAGGTTAGGATGCGTTATAGGGAAATACAAACAAAGACAGGGTTCCTATGAACAGGATTTTGGCAAAGCGGACAAAACGCTTTATCATAGAAACTCGAAGCAAAACCTGTATTGCAGTCATTGGAAATATATCTGAAGAGAAAAAATATCAAATGTAATTATGCTGCAGGTTCTTTCTATGAATTTTTATAGTTTTTAGGGTTATTTATATACATGCAGATGATAGCTATGGTCGCATGTAAGGAACCATTGTATTTGTTACAAATAGAGATTATTATAATTTGATGACATGCCATGAAAAGTAAGGATGGACAGGCTAAATTCGACGAATTTATATACTTATCGAAGCATAGTGAATGCATACAATTGAATTTGATCAACCATGATGGAATGCTACCAGTGATTCATAGGAATCTAGCTCAAATAACCAAATTTAACCCTTATTAATTAGAGTTCACTCAAGAAAATTTAGTATGACTGCATAAATATAACAATGCTTATATGGACTTTATTTATGTAGCATAAGAAAATAACAATTGTCGGCAAGTAAGTTTTAAAATATACTATAAAAGATTTGTTGAAGTTAATGGATACTATGCACCCATTTTAAATGCGGTTACGTAGCTGAGTACAATCGATACAATATGGTTATACTGAGCAAATTTGAGTCACCTGTTCTTAATATCACTGTTTATGTTAGTTAGTATTACTATTCACCACTGGTTTACAGGAGGATAAATAAATAATGTAAATTCAATAAAGGGATAGATACAACATGATTGTACTGAGATAAATTTGTGAATGATATTTTTGTATGCAAAACCAAATTTTCGTGTGAGCTCTTCAGTGCAACCATATTGTATCATTCGTACCGAAGCTATATCAAATTTTATAAAGGCGGTTAGGAAGCTCAATACAACATGGTTATACTGAACAAATTTGAGTCTCTTGTTATTAATCTCGTTGTTTATGTTTGAACTTTTATCTAATTAATAAGTGTTAAATTTGGTTATTTGAGCTAGATTCCTATGAATCACTGGTAGCATTCCATCATGGTTGAATGGTTAGAAAATAAATAATAAAAATAATAATTGTCGGCAAGTAAGTTTAAAGATATATATGCGAAGATTTGGCAAAATTAACGGATTTTTTTTCCATTGAATTCAAGGTTAAATTTGTGATCTTTTCCGCAAGATTTACAAGCAAACCACTCAATTCTCCTACCGAACAGCCCCTTAGGATTTAGGTTTCCTGCAAGATTTACAAGCAAACCACTCAATTCAATATGTATTTACATATCAAACTCCTAAACTTTGATTTTTACATATATGCCATATTTTATATTTTTTTATGTTTTATAAAAATTTTGGGGTGCAAATATGAAAAACGAAGTTCAGTTGTTAGGTATGTAAACATATAAGAATTGGATGTGGTATGTATGTAAATGCCAATAGAGTTTTTTTGGAAAATTCCTAATGCAAGAAATTTGGCAGAGATATATGTATAGGGTTAGGGGCTAGATATTTAAATGTATAAATTGAGTTGAGCTTCGGCCACCCTCTGGTCAAGCTCAAGCTAAATTAATTAATAGAGTTCGAGCTAGAACTTAATTCACTACTTCGAGCTGGTTTGTGCATTGTCATGTTTATTGAGAGAGAGAGAGAGAGTGAATAATATTAATTCAATTCAATATTATAAAAAAATGACAAATATATAAGTCAGATCATAAGCTAATGAGTCAAGTCTAGGCTTGCTTGAGCTTTACTTGTTTGCTCATCTCACGAGCCACTTATCGGGTCAAGCATGAGCTGATTCATGAGTCTGCTTGGCTCAGTGCATATAAATGCTCTTATACATATGATTAGGATTCGTCTAAGTTTAGATAGAGTTTGCCAAATGTGCATTGAAAATTTTGGATAGGATTAATTTAATGAGTTTTTACATACAAACCACTCAATTTCTAAGAATTTACAGATCTAACACCTAGCTTTAATATTTTCTTTTTGTAGAAGTTTACATACATAGCACCCAATTCATATGCATTTACATATCTCGCCCCCCAACTTTAATTTTTTACACTCTAAACACACCCTAACCAATGTATGAAAAAGGTGGTTTACACTATTTCCACATTTTCATACATAGGGAAAGGAGCTTTAGATGTAAAAATCAAAGTTTGAGTGTGAGATAAGTAAATGAATGTAAGAATTGGGTGCTACGTAGTTAAATTTCTCAATTCTTTTTTCATGTCACCTTAGCTATGCATGAAAATGTGTATAATCTTTTTTGCTCGGGTCTTTATATATATTTCGATTCATTCAATCCTTGCACCGTTCAAATTAGAATCTTCTTAAACTCGACTCCTTAACGAATCTCAAAACATATACTCTAGATCTCAATTCCAATTCAAAACTTATGAAAATTTAGATTCAAATTCATTATCCTATTAATTGGTTGGCTTCGGCCTAATGGCCTCAAACATGGCATTAAGGGCCCATTTGAAATCAATTTTATTTTATATTTTAACATATTTTTAATGTAATTTTTTTGTATGTTTTTCTTTTTTATTTATTTTCTAACATAAATCATTTTTTTTTTTATCTTCAAAACAGTTTTTGTGTGTTTTTATTGGCTTAAAAAAAGGCATTACAACTAAATATGTAGTTGGGCGCATTAAAATTAAACGTATTTTATTTCAAATGAAAATGTAAAAATAAAATTATTATTTTGACCACCAATTATTGAACTAAGGTAGAATGACACTTTTGTAATGTGGTGCCGCTCACCCACCACATCTCACCTACCGCTCATCTACCTCTCACATACCACTCTCTTGCTTCTATAAATAGAGAGGGTGTGAGGCTTAGGAGAGCAAAAGAAGAAATCATAAGCTACCACAAAGGAGGAGAGAATAGCTAGAGAGCTAGAGATGAGGAGAGCATCTTGAGACTTATATCAAGGTGTCGCTTGAGAGGGAGACCATAGAAGGAAGATGAGGACTCATCTCTATGTATAAGCTATGTATTCTCCATTTCTTTTGCCTTAGTGAACTATTTGATTGATTCTCTCCCGTGGACGTAAATCTAGTTGGATCGAACCACGTAAACGATCTGTATTTGCTTGTGTTCTTTGCTTTTCATTTCTATGTCAGAAAGTACATATCTCATAATAAAAATAAAATAAAAATAAAATATAAAAATAAAGAAAAAACAAAAATAATCTCTATCAGGCCTTAAGCGACGGATAAGTTTTTGATTGTATCATGAAGCACAAATAAATCGAAATATTTGCTCCCCAATACACTAATCGCACCAAGATCATAGAACCAGTACAGAGAAAATTACCCCCACACAAAACCAACTTCACCTCCCCCAATCTCTAAACTCTAAGCTCTGCAAGACTGATTAGAACATTCATAAGAATTTCTTCAATCCAATCCTTTTTATCCTTTAACGACGGTATTCGCGCATAAGCCTCCTCTAAACTATCTGGACAGATATTTGCTATCATGCTGATCTCCCAATCTTCGCATAAGCCATCGAGGTCCCTCAACACAAGTCTGACAGCCCCGGAATCACAGTAATTCCCATGATAATCCTCTAAAAGTGCAGGTCTTTTACCCTTTGGATCATACATGCCGATTGAGTCAGCATCATCATAACCATCAGAACTAGATGAATATCGTCCGATCACTATTCCTTCAATCACTAGTCCATTCTCTTCCTCCTCAATCATTATCCCTTTGCCTTTATCCTTCTTCAATGTCTCCTCCATCACAATCCCTTTGCCTTTCTCCTTCTTTGGATTCTCATTGATCACTATTCCTTTGGCTTTCTTCCTATCACGATTTTCTTCGATCACTATTCCTTTGCCTTTGTTTTTGTCTCGATTCTCCGCCATGAGAACTCAAATGCTGCAAAAGCAGGATGCATGTTATGAGAAAAAAAAAAACAGAGATTTTTATGCCTTAATTGTGTTATTGCCGTAAGGAAGTTCAAAACTGTTTTGCTCTCTCTAATATATATATATATATATATATGATCTGTGTATGAAAATATAGACTTATGATGCCTTGATTATTTCTTTAACAAATTTTCTATCAATTTTGTAATATCAAATGCACTTCAAAAATTAAATGTACTCATAGATTTTTAAATAAGATGGAATATTAAGAAGTTAGATGATTAAAATACTAAAAGTATTATTTTTAGGATATCATATCTTTATCTATATATATATATATATATAGAGAGAGAGAGAGAGAGAGAGAGAGAGAGAGAGAGAGAGAGAGAGAGAGAGAGGGATAGATGGATAGATAGATAGATACATATAGCCCACATAGCAACATGTGCTAGGCCATCTATTGTTAAGGTACTCTTTAAGGTGTATATTATTTAACAAATTGTATAGTAAATTTGCTTTGTTTTTCAAATGTGTGGGTATAAGCATAAACCTATAAGGCAAAGAACTTTTATGTTTTGACTCATTAAGCAAGATTTATCTATCTGTATTATAATTAAAAATTTGAGCTTTGGGGTCCCAATTATAATTATTTATAATCTCACACCTTTAGTTGTTCCAAGAAATATTGTGGTGTCAATTCACTTTTATTTTTTTAATTTTTTGTAACCAAGAAATTCATCATCCATTGGTTATTCAAAATAGAAGAGAAAACATTAGCTAAATTACATGATAATCAACTCTTTTATGGAAATTAAATGATAGTAATTGCTCCACCAATGGAAATAGCCCCATGAATGATTCACATCCTAAAAAATCAACTTAGATTCAATAAAATTCCTTTTTCTCCTTTCATCAATAAAAAAGTAATATTTTAAATTTTAAGATTCAAGAATCAACTTTTTTGTCACTTTATATCTAATAATATAAGATCAAAAGACAATTATTTTATATAATATTTATTTATTTCAAATTTATTTTAAGTCATCATGAAATAAATAAAAAATGTTTTATGTTAAATAAATAAAAAAAGTTATTACTTTACTAGAGCTTCTAAGAGAGATATTTTGAGAGTAATGGCCACATCAAAAGGAAATTGATCATGATTTGTATCTTTATTTAGGTGATCTTTTTTTGTTTTTGCTAGTTTATTCTATTTAATTACCGTTTCAATCTTGTTTTGGCATAATGATGCCCTTTTGTTGAATTATAATTGGTTTGATTTTCCTATTTGAGATAAATATGATCTGCTCTTCTATCATTAAAAATCTCAACCCTTTTGCAATATTTGTTTTAATTAATAAAATTTTATCCTTACTTTTTTTAAAAAAAATCAAGTTTAAATTATTGTAACCTTAATTATAGTTAGGCTTGAAAGGATAATTTAAAAACAATCTTGCACAAGATTTATCGCTTGACGTAGATTCATGCTCCACCTGAACTCTATAAAAAGAAGAAACAAATAAACATGAATAATGAGTATTCAACTCAATTCATTCATCTAAATTTTTATCATTGTCACACTACATTATATAATTATGAAATACATTTTTACTTATCTGTGACAATCTTAACTTGCTTGTAAGATTAGCTACTAAACATGCGAGATTGAGAGTAAAAAAGAGAGGAAGAACTCTATAATTTTGTATTACCAAAAAGTAGAAAGCTTGGGACAATAAGTAGATGTGTGTCTTACCTTGCCTTCTAACTAAATATTTATAGGTGCCCTCAGAGTTAAAGTTTAATGGGAAAGTTACATTAAAGGTAAACATATAAATTAGAGAATATATATCCCAATAGTAACTTTTCTTAAGATAAAAAGGTATGATGGTTGCTATAATTCTTTCAAAGATAGTAATGTCTCTATGTATAAACAATAGTGAATGAGGGCACAAAGCCCATTACATAGGAGGCATTAAAAGGGAGAAGCTTCTTTTGTACAAGAGATAATGGAATTCCATAAATTTATCAATTATTCTTTAATTTTTTAATCATTCTAAAAAAGACTCTAATTATTACTTATTTTATTAGAACAATGATCACAATACACAAAATCACATGCATATACACACACACATAAATATAATGTATTGAAAACCGGAACGGATCAGCTGGTTCAACTGATTCGCCCGTAAATCGATCAGTGGTCCGATCAGAGTATCTTATTAAACCATTTCAGCTCGCCTCAAACTGTCGGTTCGCGAGAACTGGGCCAAATAATTTTGAGCATGTAGCTGCTTCAATTTCCTCCCAAACAGAAGGATGATATTATTAATTTTTTCCCTAGACTTATTAAATATACCCTTTATCCCAAGTTATACACTGTTTCCTGTACAAAACAAATGAAAATTTGCATCTTATCCCTTTTCAGTATGACAACCTTTCTGAAATCAAATGAACAAGATGGCTGCTTTTTCCTTTGAGACAATTTAATATTTTTTATTAAAATTTAATTAATGTTCTTAACCATTTTTAAGAAACCATGTAAGAACTTCATGTCATGTTGCAAAATGAAACAATAACTTATGAAATATTAAGCATTTTTCATTAAAATTCATTTGATACAATATTTGAATCTATTGCCATTCAGCTGGAATACTTAAGATGTAACTCATAATATAAATTTTAGATTATCATTCATTGAAGTATTATTTTATAGTTCATACCAAGGAGAAAACTTTTGTTAATCTTTATTTCTTCTCTGTTGCCTTTTGTTTTACAGTTAATCAAATTTTTAAATTTTACAGTTCTAATTTTCCTGCTTTATTTTGATTATATTTGAATAACTTTTGTTATATGCATGTCTTACAAAACTAAGAAGAAAGCTTGCACTTTTGAGCATAAGAGCCTTTCATTGTAATAATTAAGTATAGATTTTGCTCCAAGGTATCTAGCTCCACAACAAGCAAGACCGATTTATCTCTTGTTGCTTTTTGCCTTTAATATGTATGAGCTTTTGAGAACAAAAAACAGCAACAAATGGTGTTATATATAAGCAAATGATAGAAAATCCCTTGAATCAAGAACTTGCACTCGACAACCTGTACTCTTCCACGTGTGCTCGGTACTCAGCCTCCTATACTTTGGCATTTATAGTCGTAAAAAAATAACTCTCATAAGCGTGATTTCCCAAAACAACCTTTCTAGAACTACAAAAGAAAAGTCACCATTAATAATGTATTTTATACACCAGAGACAGTAGTACGCGTGGATCATGCCAAACATAAGAAGATGAACTATACAAAGAGCATAACAAAGTGATAGAGAAATAACTACAACGTGCAATGCAACAGAGAACTCGTTCAGAAGAATAGCTGAACTCATCCATTCGACATCTTTACTCGACCACCTTAACTCAACCACGGGTACTTGTCTAGGTACAAAATTCAACCAGCTGCAATCATCCAAAAAAGATAACTCTCCAAAGAGAGTTCTCCAAAAACATCTTTGAAAAATAATCTTGTATAAAAAAAGTTAGAATCACGATGGAGTTGAGCTAAACAATAAGAAAATCTCTGATAATAGAAAAACACTCTCAGAATACTCTCGCCTTTTTTTTATTTCATTGCGTTTATATTTTTTATTAACTCCTTTAATATGGATATAATAAGTAATGCAAATATTACTTGTCATATAAAAGACTTTGTAATAATGCTTGGGGAACTTGCCATCACAAGCAAGTTGCCAAAGGGTAAATGAAAAATGATAAAAACTTTTAGATCCTGCTTGGCTCAATAGTTGAATGTTGCGGACAACTTTAGATAAGATCTTTCCAAAATAATTTGTCCAAAAAAAAAAATGAAGTAAAATAACTTGGGGATTTAAGATCACAAAAACTTAGCCTAGGTAAAATTGAAAATTTATGGAGACCATTTGCTTTATGAAAGCTACATACGACCCCATGGCTAAGGATAGTCTCATTTTAATGAAAATGCTTGAATTTTTTTTATAACCAAGTCATATAGTCATGTAAAAAGAGAAAGCTCCTTTCACCAGTAACACTCAGGAAACTCTACATATAAGTCCTTCAAGTCAAATGTAATAAAAATGAGCTAATAATCTATGAAACTACTCCCTGAATGTGTGCCAAAATGCCCCTATGCCGAAATCCTATAGGTGTAGCCAATGCGCCATCAAGATGATTCGTTGTAAGAATGCGAAGAACCCTCAAGCTGATGAATAGTCTACAGATAGAAATATACACCACTAATTTTTACTCAAATAATTTTGGGTTGTATTTGAAAAAAAAGATGACATATCTAATGAATTTATGTCTTAGAGAAAAGAAACACACTTGTCTTATAGAGACGACCAATGTATAGATTCATGTTTATCAAGAACTTGCACTTGGCTATCTGTACACAACCTCCTATACCCGTTCAGATATGCTTAACTCACTGTATTCGACCACCTAGACTCAACCCCCTGTACTCTGCCCAATTTACTCCACTTCGTATACTCTGCCATTTGCAATCATTCAGCAAAATTGCTCTAATAAGGGTGCTCTCTCAGAACAACTTTTCCAGGCAATTCATCCATGGCTAAATAAACTAACTAAATAACAAATGTGACAATTGAGAGTACAAAGTAGTAGACTGAGAGTGACAAAAGATGACATTAATACAATAAAAGAAACCAAACATAATATAATTTATACACCCGAGATGGTAAAGTACAAATCCACGCAGGCTGAAATTTCAAAACAAGTATATGTGATTATAGCATACATGTATTATTTTGGAAAATCACCCCTATATAAAAGGGAGGATAATGAAAGATGAGTCTTATTCCTTCCACATGTGACAGCTATTAAATAAATCAATACAAAACTCTCTCTCTTTCTCTCTCTCTCTCTCTCTCTCTCTCTCTTTCTCTCATCCCCCCTTTCCTCCCTCTCCTCTCTCTTCTCTACAGTTCCTCTCTCCCATCCTTAATTGGCTCCATTCATTGAGTGTGATTCATGAACAAATTTATGTTCAATATTATAATTTGATAACATGCCATGAGAAGGTTGGCATGTTAAATTGGCCAAATTTACATCAATGCATAATAAATTTATTTAAGCAAAAATAGACATAAATTAATATAATCCATATAAACATTCTAATATTTATCAAAGCATAGTAAAATTTCTCTAGTAAACTTTTATCTCAAAAAATTTTATACCCTTTCTAAGTAAGAAGTGTAAATTTGGTGATTTGAGTTGGGTTCATATGATTCATTGGTAGCATTCAATCGCAGCAGATCAAAATCAATGGTAAGTTGGATAGTAGGAAAATATTTTCATGTAAAAATAGTAATCGAAAAGTAAGTTTGATCCAATAGGTGCCAAATATATTTATTTCAAATCAAAACATAACAAAATTAAAAAAAAAAATAGAAAATATAAAGTTAAAATAATCTCAAAGGGCTTACTTGCCGTTCTTGATTGAATAACCAATACATAATAAGTACCATTAATCATAACTAAGTTGAAATATTTTCACCAAGTTTATACAACCACATAATACTGCTCACAAAGCCAACTTCACTTCACATAATCTCAATATCTGAGCTCTGCAAGACCAATTAAAACCGCAATAAGTGGATCTTCAATCCATTCTTCCTTCTCCTTCAACGACGGTATCCGCGCATAAGCCTCCTCAACACTCTGTGGGCAAATATCTGCTATCATGTTAATCTCCTCCTCAGTGCATATGCCTTTAAGAATTTTCAAGACATGTCTAACAGCATTGGCATCACTATAATACCCAACAACATCTGAAACCATTGGTCTTTTACCCTTTGGATCCGGCATGCTTACTTCCAAACGTTCAGCTTCCTCAACAAAAGCTTCATAATCAGAAAAATCAGTTGAAGATGGCCATGGTTCTTCGATCACTGGACCTCCTACTTTCTCCTCCCACACTACTTCTTTGATTTCCTCTTCCTCTTCCACTTCCTCGATCACCATTAATCTGTCTTTTCCTTTACCTATCTCCTCGACCATTATTCCTTTGCCTTTCTCCTTGTTTTGGTTCTCATCGATTACTTTTCCTTTGCCTTTTTGTTTGTCTTGATTCTCCGCCATAAGAACTCAAATACTGCAAAGACAGTGCGCATTTTATGAGAAAACATTATAGATCTTTGTGCATTAATTCTATAATTGCAATTAGGAAATTCAATGTTGTTTTATTGTTAGCTCCATTAATTTTTTGTTGGTTTGACAATGATTTGTTGAATGTTCACATAATGTCACATATAAGGCTGTCTATTGTTAAGATACTTATTAAGGTTGATATTACTGAACAATGTTTAGATTATACTTAGTTTGATCTACAAATGTGTAGTTACAGTCAATAACCTATGATGGAAAGAACTTCCATATTTTATCCTCATTTCATGCCTTTAAGCACAAATTGTCTATTCGTAATATGATTAAAAATTTTAGTGTTGGCAACCCAATTATGACTATATTGTGGCATCAATTCTCTCTTATTTTTTTAATTGCCCAATCCTTTTTGCCGTGCTTGTAGCTTGTCTCTTGTTCAATGAGATGAATGAAAAAAAATTTGTGGCCAAGAAATTCATGATATGTTGTGTGTGTGTGTGTGTCTATATATATATATATATATAAAGCAAAATATTAACCAAATTACATCAGAATCAACACTTTATGACAATCAAATGATGGTAATTTTTCTACTGATGGAATTAGTTCCTATGATTCACATCCTTAAAAATCAACTGAGGTAGAGTAGAACAATAGATTGAAAACCATTCTTCCTTTGTTTTCTTCTCCTGCACCAGCTAGTAATCTTGTAAATCTTAAATCTAGCAAGCCAACTTTAGCACACTTTATATCAATTAATATAAGATCAAAAGATGAATCTACTATGGAAAATTCAGGGTATTTCAAATTTATGCAAATCAATTTGGAAGAAATAGGCCTTCAACAAGATATTTTGAGAGTAATGGCCAAATTGAATGGAAAATTGATCGTAATTAGTGTCTTTATTTAAAAGAGACTTCTGTATATGTGCTAATTCATTCCATTTACTTTCCATTTTAATTCTTGTTTTGGAATAATGTTGCCCTTTTGTTGAATTACAATTAGTTTTATAATAAACCTTCTGGTGATATATATGCTCCCCTGTTCTGCCATAAGAAACTCAACCATTTTGTAGTCTTCGTTTTAAATTAGAAATTTTAGCTTTACTTGAAGAAAAAGGTCAAGTTCAAATTATTATGACCTTAAATTTAGTTAGATAGGCTCCAAACCACAATTAATAAATAAACTTAGAGTATGTTGGGGGCTGCTTATAAGTGCGGACGGCGTTTTCAAAACGTCACCGTACTGTTTGGTTCGCGCGTTTCGTCAGCTCATCCGAAACCGTGTTTGGGTTTTTACACTAAACGCAGACCGCAGACCGAACTCCGTGGCCTACCCGCAGACTGCGTAAGCTGCCCCAAACGCACCCTTAGAATGAAATTTAAAAAATTAATATAAATTCATGCTCAACTTTTAACTCTATAAAATAAATAAATTAATAAGAAAAAAATAAAAAGTAATAGTCTAAATTTATTTATCTATAGCATTAGAATTATCAAAAGGTATGCAACTATTAAATCCTTATTTATTTATGGGTGACAATCTTGTCTTGCTTTTAAGATTAGCTACAAAAAAAGAGAGACTAAGAGAGAAAAAGAGAGGGACAACTTCATGAATTTGTATAACCAAGGCGTAGAAAGCTTGAGACAATAAGTCACTGTGTGCCATACCTTGCCTTCAATCTACATATTTATAAGTGGCAATACAATGAAAACTTAATTGGAAATTTACATTAATGGTAAGCATATAAATTAAAGTATATGGCTCAATAATAAGTTTAAATAAAATTAAAGATACAATGGACGCAATATGTTTTTCAAAGATAGTAATATCTCAATAAATATTATATATTAAAAAAGATCACAAGACCCATTATATAGTCATTAAAGAGAGAAAATTTTTGGTACAAGAGATAATGGATTCCTAATATAAATTTATTAACTATTCTTCAAATGTTTTTTATTAATTTTTTTAGTTATGAAATTCTCATTATTACTTATTTTATTAGAGTAACACTTATATTGGACACACACACACACACACACACACACAAACATATATATACATACATATATATGCATATATATATACATACATACATATGTAAATATACATACATACATATGTATATATACATACATACATATGTGTATATATATATATAATGCACTTATTTGTCACCTTATTTCTACCTTTTTGTTTGTTTATATTATACTTTTTGGAAGTTTTTAGTATTGTTCTGTAGGATTTAGAGAAGGAGGTCGATTAGAGCCTGACACAACGTCAAATGGAGCAAAGTTGCTCACTGACGCCTGACGCCCAAAATAGGTCAAATTTGAGCAACAAACCTAGTAGCTGGAGAGTAAGCACTGCGATCGTAGCGCCTAGGCACCACAGATTGGGCGCTTAGGCGCTAGTCCACTCCCAGATTTAGTCTAGAATACAAAGCGTCCGAAAAGTAGGCGGTGTGGCTACAATGAATAGGTGCTACACCTTCGGTTCTTATGTGCCACAACCTGGGCTCCTCTGCACCAGTTGTTTTAGATCTAGATTATGTGACCTGTGCCTAGGTACTAGTTTGTGGCGCCTAGGCACTAGTTTGTGCTGATTGACAGTTTCTTCAATTGAGACGCACCTCTTCACCTATAGAAGTAGAAAAACAATGGAAACAAAGTGAAAATGGTCTTTTCTGCAACTTTTGAGCATGGAACTCTAAAGAAGAAGACCAAAGAGCTTGTAAGCAGTCTTTGAGAGAAGAAAGGAGAGAGTTTGAGAAGATCAAAGGGAGTAATACTTTTTTGCTTTTGGTTTCATCACCTTGCTTTGATAAGGGAAA
>NW_018165201.1:4768375-4783184 GCF_001263595.1 Phalaenopsis equestris | reverse complement strand
GGAAAGAGATGATGCTAAAATATGGCTCAATTCTATAGCTCCCAGGTTTATCACTACCTAAAATGAACTGGCATATTAATTCTTAGCTAAATACTTCCCACCATCCAAAACCGCTAAACATAGACATGACATTACCTTCTTTAGCCAATTTGATGGGGAATCTATTTACGAAACTTGGGATAGATTTATGGAGCTACTTAGAAATTTTCCCTGCAATGTACTACCAAACTGGTTGATCATTCAAATACTTTATAATGGTTTGGCAGGATCCCTTAGGTTGATCATAAATGTCACAGCAGGAGGTTCACTTATGTCTAAGCCCTTTGAAGAGGCATATGCATTGATCGAGAAGATGCCATGAAGAACATCCAATGGTATTCTGATAGAGTGAACCTTAGGAAGGTAGCTAGTGTTCATGATATAGTGTTATGAATCTTGGCATCTTAAGTAGCAGCTATCTCTAGAAAGCTAGATCAATTAAGATTGAATCCCACACAAGGATCTTTAGACATAGAAGAAAATTCCTATGGAAAAATGGTAGATCCTGATAGATTTTCCATAGAGACTATGACTGTCATAAATAATATGTTCAATAACTCGCATTACAATATCTACAACCCTTATTGGAAGAATCACCCAAACTTTAACTGGAATAACAATAACCCAGGTGTAGGAAACTAACAATGGGGATACATTCAAGCTAATCCAGAAGCAAATTGGAGAATTCAGGGTAGTGGCAATCAAAGACAGACTTACACTCCAAGATTTAATTCAAAACCTATGTTTAAGGATAAGAAGTTGTAATTTGAAGAAGCTCTGTTGCAAATGAGAAATCAACTGTAGAGTCAAGTTGTAACTATTAGAAACTTAGAGATCTAACTAGGCTATATATAGCAAATTTTCTGAGTAATAGGCCTTTGGGAACTCTTCATAGCAACACTGAAGTTAATCCCAAGGAGAAAACAATGCATTGGGTCAAGGTTATTAAGTTAAGAAGTTGGAGAGAATTAGAAGAAGTGAATAGGAGGGAGTCAGCTGTAGAAAAGTCAATCCTTAGCCTGAAAGACTTAGTGAAAAACCTAACAGGACTTAGGAAGACCTAACTCATTGATCCCAAAACTGCTTATATGCAACAGTATAACAAGTCTTTGATGAAAATTTTCACTTATGTTTCCTTACTTTGCAACAGAACCAAAAACTTGATCCTAAAGAAAATAAGAATTTAACTTTTTAATTTATATATATTGTGGGATACTACGCAAGAAATATATTTATATTGGGATACTACACAAGTATACGTATCGTTATCAAGTAATATAGGATTTTCTGATTAAGACATGAATATTGAACCCACAGGGAAATACACAATATGCACTATTGAATAACAAACTTTCTATTTTAGAAAGACAATTACTTAATCTAAAAATATTTTTGCAATATTAAAATTCAAATCTTTTTGGTGTTTTTGATATTTTGACAGAACAATAATAATTTAAAAAGATAACTTGAGTTTATGTAAGAGAAAAACACTAAATTTGAAAAATATCTTTCTCCTTATCATGAATCAGTAATAAGTATAGGAATTTTGTTGTGGAAGTATAAAAATTGTGTTGTGTCAAATAGGAGCAATTATATTCTTTACCCTTACTAGAGACCCTATAAAGAACACTGGCTAATTTAAAGTTTGAATAGTTCTAAAGACCGGCTAGGCAGAGAAGATACCAGCTCTCACTCTAGAGTTCCCTCGATTCCCTCCACCTAGGGGCTAACATCTCATATCAAAACCTAAAACAATATCCCTATTTATTTGCACTAAATCATATGAATTACATTCTCATTCATACAACCTCATGTGATTCTTTCAAATTGTTGACTGAAACAATGCCAACTCGGTTCTTACATGTTTTCACAAAAAAATTTAACATCTGGATAGGCCAAATCAAGAAGTAAATGAAGTTCATGAATTTAAATCATCACAACTTCTTCCAACATTAAAGATCAATACTCTCCACAACTTCCATCCAAACTTTAATTACTTATCATTTTAAGGAGAAGGATAAAGAAAATTACTCAGAATTCATGGAGAAAACAAAACCACACTTTAGTTTAAAAGTAGAAAACATTGTCAAACCAACAAGAAGTCTTTATTAAAACCAAAAGTAGTTTAAAACAAAAGATTAAAATTTATCTCAAATCCTCCACCAAACTCTTGAAGTTCCTTTGAATCTCTTCTCTTTTACAACACTCTCAAAATAAACTAAAAACAAAAAGGATAAAGTAAATTTTTGTAGTACCTGAAAATCTCTCCAAAATTATCTCTCCCAACTCCTTAGAAATCCTCTTCTTCTAACTCTTTTCAGAACTTTTAAGCACCCACTTCAAATGTATTAACTTCCTTCTTTTATAAATCTCCAAAAGGTGTCTTGGAAACTCTTCAAAATGTTTCCACATTCGATGAATCCTCCAATGGATGCCTCCTTTCACAAGTCTTTTAAACATATTTTCATTCTTAGTGGTCATAACCACTCTCTTAAGCCAATAAGTGCCTCAAATACCTCTTCAAAATTTGGCCAAATGAAGAAAACCGCCAAATAACTACCTCCGGCGCTTAAGCGCGGGGCCTCTGATGCTTAGGCGCAACATTCGTTGTTTCACCGGCGCTTAAACGTCGGAACCCGCGCCCTCGGGACCGGATCCGGCGCTTAGGCGCCACAAAACACTTTAGCACAATTCACAATTTTGCTCCAAATTTGATCCTTTTTCACTCCTTTAAGCATTTTTCATCTTTTTACTTGTACCTGAAGGAAAAACACACAAATATCTTCCATTAAAGCACAATATCTCAAAAATATGTATAAAAATGTGTCTAAAAATACTATATATTTTAGTTGTGTCACTCATCTTCTAGGATTGACCCACAAAGTCCACCTCCAGCATTTCCTCAAAAGTTTTAAAAACACAAATTGAATCAATAGTAATCAAGATTTTTGAAGTATTTAAGAAGCACATGATCAATATTCCCTTTGCCAAAGCATTAGATAAAATGCCTGACTATGTGAAGTGTTTTTATTTAGAAGAAGCTTCCACAAAACTCAACTACTTAGGTAGCTTTACCATCCCATTTTTCATAGGAGAAAGATCTTCAGCATCTAGTATTAACCTCATGCCATTGCCTATCTTTAAGAGGTTGGGATTAGGGAAGTCTAGCCCACTACTGTGACCCTTCAATTGGATGATTGTTCGCTTACTTATCCTAGGGGGTTATAAAGATGTAATTGTTAAGGTCGATAAGTTTATCTTCTTACAACTGACTTTATTGTTTTAGATATGTAGGAGTATAATGAGATCCTCATCATTTTGACAGACCTTTCTTAGCCACGGGTAGGGCTATGATAGATGCTCAAAAGGGGGAGTTCTAGTGAATGGGATAATTAGAAGCCAATTTCAAAAGAATTCTGAAGCTAACCTAGTACTACAGAGTTTGATTGAGGAGGATAAAAATGAATTTAAGTAGGAATCAACTCTCCTATTAGAGGAGTGTTCTAGGATGTATAAGGATAAACTTGAGCTTCTATATACCGGTAGCCACTCCAAACCCATAGGGAAGGGGTTGATCGGAGCTTGACACATCATCAAATGAATCAAATTTGTTGGTTGGTGCATAAGTGCATGAAACAAGCAAAATTCGAGCAAAAAATCTAGCAGCTGGAAAGTAAACGCCATGATAGTGGTGCTTAGACATCATAGATTGGGCGCCTAGGCACTGGTGCACTCTGAGATTATATCTAGAATATAGAGCACCCAGAAAGTAGATATCGTGACTACGACGGGAGGGCACCACACCCTTGGCGCTTAGGCACTGTGACCAAGGCGCCTGATACCTTAGATCAAGATTTTGAGATCAGCATATAAGCACAAGTTTGTGGTGCCTAGGCACAAGTCTATGCATATTAGCAGTTTTTGAAGTTGGACATGCCTCTTCACTAGGAGAAGTATACAAAAGCTGGAAATAAAGTAAGGATCTTTTTTGCAAATTTTTAACATGGAACTCTTAAGGAGAAGACCAAGGAAACTTGTAAAGATTCTATGAGATAAGAAAGGTGAGAATATCAAAGGACTAAAGGGTGTCATACTTTCCGCATTTGGTCTTATCATCCTTATTTGATAAGGGAAGGAGATAAGTATGACTAAGTTGTATTTTTCTCTAGATTTCTTTGTAAAGACTTGGTGTTTGCTGGCTTTACTTAATTCAAAGTTTATGATGATGAGTTTTATCATGAGTAGCAAGTAATTTTTTTTGTTTCCTCCTTGAATTGGGAATTTGGTAGGATAAAATTAAGGATTTCATTGTGAATTGTATATGAATTTTACTTTTGAGTTTATGCAATCTTATAGGGAGATAATATTTTTTGTTGATCATATGATTTAGGGAACTAAAGTCATGACAACCAATCTTTCTTAGAATTGCGGGAGAGGATAAGAATGACTTTGCTCCGGATTGGCACTGAGCTAGGATCATATTCTTAATTTTATCCACCATTTGACCAATTCAAGGGAGAAAACTTTTATCACTTGAATTTATTAAACATTTCTTCTTGCTTGCTAGGGTAGATTTGTTTTTAAAAATAAAATAAGATAGATACTTTTCTAAATCTTTGAAACTTGAACCATTCAAGCTAGGACCGATGATAGTAAACTATAACTTTTTCTTTTGAGATTCATCTTTCTCCTCGTGGGATCAATACCCAGAACTCTATTCCGGGCACTACTGATACGACCCATATACTTATGTGAATTGTCAGTAATTCGCGGCACTTGGTGCGTATCACACACATTTACATAAGCATATTTCATAAAGCACATCTAAATTTAATTCTAATATAAATTTTTAATGGGGCTTCCATCACTTAAAATGTATCTTTCTTATGAGTTTAAAGTAAATTTAATTTTATTAGAGCACAAAGATAAAAATCAACTCAAATAGTTGTAAATAACCAGAAATACTACTACCATTTAGCAAAAAAATTTAGGTTTAATAGCAAATTTTATAAGTTCTTATTTCTACCATGGTAGCCTCATACATGATCATGTTAACATTCACTATATTCACTAATCTAGCTATAGAATAAGTTGGATAAGAGCCATGAATCTATTTTAGTTGGATTATTTTTTAAATTTGAATTTGGATCTTTCTATCATTATTTTATTTGTTTTTCTCCTCAATCATTATTTCTTTGCCTTTCTTTTTGTGTCGATTCTCTGCCATAATAACTTGAATAATGGAAAGACAGTGCACATATTATGAGAAAAATTATCAGCCTTTGTGCATTACTTGTATCATTGCAGTAAAGAAATTCAACATTGTTTATCCATCTACTAACTTTTTGTTGATCTGTCACTTATTTTTTAAGCAAGAGCTATGAAAATAAGGATTAATGATACCAAAATTATTGCTTCAATGAATTTTCCATCAATTTTCTAATATCACATGCACTTCAAAAATTAAATTTGTATTAGTTGTTTAAAAAGCTAAAATATTAAATATTTGGATGGTATACTAAAACTATTAAATAATAATTTTAGGACTTCGTATATGTACATACATATAGATATGCATGTATGTATATATGTATGTACACGATGTCCTGAGAATGACTTTTCATGGAATCAACACATATATGGAGTGAACTTTACCAATTTTCATGCAGAAGTATATGTAAATGTAAATATTTTAATTTGCTCCATATCATCTATTAATAGTAGATAAATTTTTTGGTAGTAGGACTCATCATGAATGCTAACAGCCAACCAATTCCTATCAATCCATTGTTTTTTCTTCATTTCTTTGTTGAACATGAAAAGTTTATTTCTAATGCTTGATAGGATCAAAAATTGCAAAGTTATGTTTTTGTATTAATATATTTAAATTGATGGGTTCTTCGTGAGACTAAATATTTGACATTATGATCTAACCTGATTAATTAATGTCTTGTTGTCTTAGCTTAGGCCTCATTTCCACACTATTTCATCTCTTTAGCCAAATAATTATATTTAGTCTCACTTCTCTGCTTCATAAACCTTTTAGAATGAATGTACAAATAACAATACGTACTAGGCAATATATTGTTAAGGTGCTTTAGACAATACTTGATATTACTTCAAAAATTTTAGACTATATTAGGTTTAGTTCTCAAATGTGTGATTGTGGGGAAAATACTAAAATAGAAAGAGCTTTTTTTAATTTTAGTCTCATTAAAAGAGTTTTAATCAAGATTTATCTACTTGTAATATAATGAAAAATTTGAGTGTTGGCATCCCAATTATGGTTATTTATAATCTCACAACTTTAGTGGTTCCAAAAATATAGTGGCATCAAACTCTCTTTATTATTGTCTATTCCTTCTTCAATTGCTTATTGCCAATTTCTTGATCACTAAGTTGAATTAAACACATTTTGTGACAGAAGAAATTCATGATCCATTGATAATTCAGGATAGAAAATAAAATATTATTCAAACTACATCAGAATCGACTCTTTAATGACAATCAAATGGTCATCATTGCTCTACTGATGGAAATATCTCCCATGATTGACATCCTAAAAATAGCTTAGATTAAGTAGAAAATTTGATTGAAAGTTACTCTTCGTTTTTTTTTGTCCAACTACAAGTAATCTTTAGAGGAAGAGGATTGATCATGTTTGGCCAGCTGACTCAACTTATGATAATCTGGAGAATCCCAGACCTTGAATAATGCTTCAAACAAATCCTTCTTGAGCCAAAAAGGGCATTGACGCTTCTTCCGTATCGCCCTAAACATAATAGTAAGACAATCGCTCCCTTCGTGTTCGAAGCTCCTCCTAATTTTTGTTTCAAGCTCAGGAGGCCAAAAGAATTGCTCCTTCAAAATGAAATAAAAAATGTTATAATGATAAAAATGTATGGTTAACTTTTGATTAATGTGTTGGGTATATACCTTAAACTCTCTAAACCACGTATCCCGAACTCGTAAGGGGATCTTCGTCCATGATAGGTATGGAGCGTTGTAGTTTCTCTGAATAATATCTCTGATAGCAGAAATAGCCAGCGTAGAGGGATAAAATCTAAGAACAAAATATATTTAGTTTTATATTAAATTAGAGAAAAAAAAACACTACCATCGTTATCTATAAAAACATACGTCAGCCCGATAGGTTCGAGCTCAACAGTGTGGCTCGTGCTGCCCGACACCTCTAAATGGGGACCAACAACATGACTCTCATCCGAAGTAGACAGACCTGCAGTCATATGTATTGTTTTGCCCTTTTCCTTATTCTGGTTCTCCTTGATTTCTATTCCTTTGCCTTCTTCTTTGTCCCGATTCTGCGCCATAAGAACCCAGATACTGGAAAAACAATGCGCATATTATGAGGAAAAAATTAAAGATCCTCGTGTATTAATTGTGTCATTGCAGTAAGAAAATTCAGCATTATTTTATTGATCCCTCTGCCTCTTTTATATTTATTTATTTCATTTTTGTTGACCTGTTAATTATTTTTTAAAGAAGCGCTAAGAAAATATATATATTTAAATAGTCAGTAGTAGATTAAGGGCCCGTTTGGGGCAGCTTATAAGTGCGTCGGCCTTTTCAAAAACGCCGCAGAACGGTTTGATTTGCTCGTTTTTTAAAACGTTGTTTGCCGCGTTTAAATTTTTTACACTAAACGCAAGCCGCAGATCGACCCCTGCAGTCGACCTGCGGGCCGCGTTTCAGGATAAGCTGCTTATCCTGAAACGCACAAGCTGTCCCAAACAGACTCTAAGAAAAACTCTCTCTCTCTCTCTCACACACACACACATATACACACACACACACACATATATGTGTGTGTAAGAACCACTTGAATCTCAACAGACAATTCTTGCCAAACCATTGTTTAACTGATTTTATTTTTCCATTTCAATGTTAAACACAAAGATTGCCCTTCAAATGCTTTATTGAATTAATGACTACAAAGTTTAGGGTTAATGTTGCACTAAGTAGTTATAATTGATGGCCTCTTTGTGAGACTAAACAATTTGTCTTATGATTCAAGATTGATTATTGAAGGCCTTAATTGCTTCATTTTGAGACTCATTTCCACACAATAAATTCATCCCTTCAATCAAAAAGGAACATTTACTATAACTTCTCTATTTGGTAAACCTCTTGGAATGAATGTGCATATAGCATCACATATAAGGCCTCCTATTGTTGAGGTACTTGTTAGGGTTGATATTACTAGGGGTGTCAAAAAAACTCGTTGTTCGCGAACAGTTCATGTGTGAATTGTCTGGGAGTTCGTGTTCGATTCGTTTGATAAGCAAACGAGACGAACACGAAAAAAAATTTTTTCGTTTGGTTTATAAACGAACCAAACATGAACAATCATTTGTTCGATCGTGTTTGAATCATTATTGTTCAAAATATAATATAATTTAAAAATAATTATATATATAAACTTTATCATATTAAAAAAAAATTTATATACTCTAAAAATTTATCATATTTTAAAAAATTAAATCCTATAAATTAGAATCTGATCTTCAAGTTCGCCTCTTAGCTTATATTAAATCTTACAATGTCTTATTTATCTTCAGGTTCATCTCTTAGTTTAAAGTTTCTTATATTTCTTTTATATTTATTTAGTTTTTTTGAGTGAAACATAATTTTCGGGAGTGAAATCTCGCATATTGCCTCCAGATCTGATTTTTTTATAAATGAGATATGATATTATGGTTTCAATATAAGTTGTGCTTTAGCTATTTTGCATTTGTGTTGTGATTCATACCGGTTTAAGCATAAATTTCATATAGGTTTAAACTTTTGGAAGATTTTGAAATTCGAACAATACAAATAAATTTGTAAGATTTCAAACAATTCAAACAATTCGAACATTTTAAATATTTCAAACATTTTCAACTTATTTCAAACAAATTAAACCGAACACGAACAGTAAGTTCATGAACAATTTCAAACACACGTAATTTCAAAGGGACCGAACACGAACACGAGCTCTGTTCGTTCATGTTCGGTTCGTTTACACCCCTAGATATTACTTGACAAATTTTAGACTATATTTAGTTAGATTCACAAATGTGTGGTCACAGGAAAAATTCTATGAGAGAAAGAACTTCCATATTTTCACATTGCCTGCCCTTTAAGTGCAAACTAAAACTTTGAGTATTGGCATCCCAATAATAACTATTTCTGATATCACACCTTTAATGATTCAAAAAATATTGTAGCATCAATTCTCTCTTATTTCTTAAGCCTAATCCTTTTTCAAATGCTTGTTGTCAGTTTCTTGATCAATGAGGTGAATGGAATACTTTTTGTGGCCAAGAAATTAATGATCCATTGGTTATTTTACATAAAAATATAATATCGACCATATTACATTTGAATCAACACTTTATGACAATCAAATGATAGTCATATCAATATTGAAGAAATAGAAAATGTTTTATTTCAAATCCATATCGAAGAAATAGAAAAAGTTTTTATGTGAAGCTTCATTACTTAACAAGAGCTTCAACAAGATATTTTGAGATTAATGGCTAGATCAAATGGAAAATTGGTCGTGATAAATTTCTTTATTTGAAAGCTATTTTTTTCTATATGTACTACTCTATTTCATTTACTTTCCATTTTAATTCTTATTTTCGACCATTGTTATCTTGGTTGTTGAATTACTATTAGTTTTATATTCCTTTTGGGGATATGTATGATCTCCCCTTCAGCCATCAAGAAACTCAACCATTTATAAGCCTTCGTTTTAAATTATAAATTTTAGCTTTACTTGGGACCTTAAATTTAGTTAGATAGGCTCAAAAAGATAATTAATAAATAAACTTGAAAAAAAAATAAAAATTAATGTAAATTGATGCTCAACTTGAACTCTATACATTATATAAATTAAAAAACATGAATAAAGAGTAATCAGCTTTTTTTAATCTATCTAGAGCTTTAGAATTATCAAAAGATATGTAAGTATTAAATCCATTGTTATTCATGGGTGGCAATCTTATCTTGATTTTAAGATTAGCTACAAAACAAGAGAGATTAAGAAAGAGAAAGAGAGGGAAAACTCAATGACTTTGTATAGCCAAAGCATAGAAAGCTTGAGACGACAACTTAATGTGTCTTCAACATACATATTTATAAGTGGCCACAAAGTCAAAGATTTATAGAAAAGTCACATTAAAGGTAAGCACATATATTAAATAATATGGCCCAATAATAACTTTACATAAAATTAAAGAACAAGGATTGCATTAAGTTTTTCAAAGATAGTAATCTCTCTAAATATTATATATTAAAAGAGAGCACAAGGCTTATTTTTATATAAGAGTCATTAATGAGGAGAAAATTTTTAAGCAAGAGATAATGGAATCCTATATAAATCTATCAACTATGCTTGAAATATTTTTTATTTAATTCTTTACTTAAAAAAAATCACATTATTAGTTATCTTATTAGAGTAATGATCACACACACACACACACACACACATACATATAAATAATTATAAAGTACACCTAAATTCAATTCAAATTTAAATTTTCTAATAGGATCTCTCATTTCTTATAAGTTCAAAGTAAATTTAATACACACACATGCATATTCATAAAGCACATCAAAATTTAATTCAAATTTAAAAGTTTTAATGAGGTTTCCATCACTCAACGTGTATCTTTTTGTATGCTTTAAAAGCAAAATAATTTTATTAATGCATACATATAAAAATCAACTCATGTCATTGTGAATGACTAGAAAGACTACAACCACTGCATTAAGCCACAAATTTTAGGTTTTAATGACAGATTTTCTAACTTCTTATTTATTGTAGGCTCATCCATTTCATGTTAACATTCACCAAATTTTCCTTTCTCATTATTTTTACTCAATTCTTAAGAAGATTATTAGTATTAGTAATGCCAATACAAGTATTATATTATATGTGAAGAAAGATTCTGATGAAATATATTTGCAAAAATATATTAATTCTATAGTTTAGAAAAAAATGAAATAAGCCTTGGCCAAAATGAGCACATGCATTTCTAAGATTAAGAATTGAGTTCAGTTTAGTTCATGTTTTATGAAATAAACTAGCTTATAGATTGTTATTTAAATTTCAATTGGGATCTTTCGATATCAATCCCGTTTTAAAAAAGAAGATTACCACAATCCTTAGGTTAGAGCTGACCTTAAAAAAATTTCAAGAGCT
The DNA here is from genome assembly GCF_001263595.1 of Phalaenopsis equestris. NCBI lineage: Eukaryota > Viridiplantae > Streptophyta > Magnoliopsida > Asparagales > Orchidaceae > Phalaenopsis > Phalaenopsis equestris. The sequence continues at coordinate 4,771,936 of NW_018165201.1, read as the reverse complement.
TTTTAAATTAAAATAAGAGAATATTTAAATTTCAAGAGATTTTCTTAATTAAATTATAAAAAATTAATGTAATTTCCAAGATATATCAAATGAATTCAACAAACCTCTAAGGCCACCCTTATGGTTTGAGTCAGTCATTTGGTTGACCTAAATTAATTTTTATATAACGAAAAAAAAGGTTAATTATTCCATCAAATAATTATACTAATTAAACTATGGTCTAAGGAATTAAAATTTATAAAAATAAGAAATTCTAGGACAAAATTTAAAAAGAAAAATATTAGAAAAGTTAAAAATTAAATTTATAAAATTCCACATGGTCAACTTGAAAACAAAACTGAGAATTAAATTTAGGTAGATCAACATTGAAACCCTCGGTTAATCAACTTAGAAACAAAACGATGATCAAACACATTCTATAATTGTCTAGTCTAGAAGTCTAGGTCAGTCTACTATGTACCCATAGCTAGTACTAAGGACAATGTCATATAAAAATATAGTCTTATCTCCTTGAATTATATAGGTGCTCAAGGATGAAGTAACCTATGGTTATTAACTAAAGCATCCTAAATCACCTAATAGTATGAAAGAATACATTAGTCATCACTTGGTAATAATGAATACCTCTATACTATTTGCTTGGCTAATCGTAAGGATCCTAATGCACCCATGATGATGGAAAGTCATAGGCACCTTGACCAGGGACATTATTATCACAATTTAGGTTAGTCCGCCCATATAACCTTCCTGATAGATTAGATTTATTCTAGGATTAAGGTTTCACCTCCATCTTGAAATCCCTCCAGGTTATCCTTCCCTTAATCTAGCTAGGGTCAAATCCAAACATTAAAACCAAATCTCAAATCCAAGTCACAAATTCAAAACTCAAATCCAACCCTTCAATTTCAAAATTAAAATCCAAATATTCAAATTCAAACCTCAAGTCACAAATCTTTTCAAAAACCGTAAATCTTGGTCAACCTATTGTTTCAAACTTTCAGGCATTTTTCAAACCATAAAACTTTTGAAATCCCTTCAAACCTCATATCCAATCATTTTTCAAAATCCTAAAATTTTTAAGAAATTCACCTTAAGGGCTCTAAAAATTTTTAAGTATTTAAACACTTTTTTAAGAATAATATAAAATTGACATTGCCTTGATTTTATGAATCACTCAAATTTTTATTGCCTTGAATATGTATCACTCAATGCTTATCAAAATGATATTCTAGTAAATTATAATGTGGCGGTATGTTTGTTGTTATAGAGTTGTCTCCTTATTATGAAGTTGATTCAGAATGTGAGCTTCAAGATGAAGCCTCTCCAACCCCTGGAAAATGACTTCAAATGTTTGGGAGGAGGTCGGGATCTCATAGTTGTAATTAACCTTCTTTTCTTATTATTATTATTTTTTTTTACTAATGAGTTTTCAAGGGGAAACCAGTCTATATTAGATAGCTTTATGTTTTGAGTTTGGGATAGAGAGATTTGTTGGGTTCTTGTACATGCTTTCAACATTTTTATGAGATAGAAGTGATGATTTATGTATCCTTGAAAGGTGCCCAAGGGTGTTTAGCCATTCCCATTTTTCTCTAAATTTTAATGCTCTTGTTTTACATTCACCTTTGGTGTTCGAGAGTTTAGCTTTCTGTTCTTCAGTTTTAGGTTCCTATGGTGTATTTCCTTGTTATCTTTGAAGTGCCTGTTGTATTTTGGTTTAAGATTCTTAAGTTAGGCAACCTTCTTGTGGCATGTATATGTTTTGTTGTGATTTGGTTTCACATATAATTACTTTTGATTATATATGTTGGGTGTCGTTATCATGATTTTTTTTTTGGTGATATTTTACTTGCATGATTAAATCTCATATGATTACTTTAGAGGTCAATTAACATACAGAATGCCATATAAACACATTTTATTTATTTTAATTTTTTTAAAATAAATTCTCAAAATTAGTAAAATAATTTTAAAATTTTTACAAGTATATCCTACCATCAATTTTATCTTGGGCATATCCTAGAATGCTTAATGATAAGGAGGAACCACTTGTATGTAGTCTAATTAAGTAGCATTGTTTTATGCATGGTCAAATAAAAACTAGAATAGAACCTATGAGATTCTATGGAGGATGAAAATATGGGATCTCTTAGGAACTAAGGAAGATTGGCTCAACGGAAAAGAAAGGACACAAAAAAACATTAATATCTCCATATTTACTGGATTAAAATGCTCAGGACTAAAATTGAAGTGTCATTTGTGACAACACCTTCTTATTTATTGGGGTGAATGGAACTAACACATAGGAGATTGAACTTTGGCATTTGTACCAACCGATATTGTACCAAACCTTCTTAAAAATAAATCTGAATAGAATTAAAACATCGAGTTAAAGTTTGACACTCACACATATAGTCAAGCATGAAGTACAAATCTCAATCACAGATAAGTTGGATTAATATTATATTTGTGATATTATATTTATACCAAGATTACATACATACTACATGCCATAAAGTATGTAACAGATAACATAGTATTTGGATAATTCACCAGTAGCTTCTTCCAATTCCATTGCTGAAGGAAATGATTTTTGTTCTGTCGTAGTACTTGTTCTTACATAACACACACACACATATACAGGCAAGCAACATATCCAAGTTTCAATCATAGATAAGCTGGTTTACATAACCAAAACCAGCTTCTGTTTGTTGTGTTAATCTAGTTGTCTCTAGAAATTGTTTATGTATTTTTGCACATTTTTCATGTGGATTAGGAGGTTTTGAAAACTGTTTTGTGGTTAGGTGGTTAGAAAAACCGTTAAGTGGTTAGTTAGTTTTATTTTCAGAAAAATGCGTTGTATTTGCTTATAAATTAAACCAGAAAAATGTAGAGGGTGTGTGAACTACTAAAAAAATTCCTCCATTTTTGTTAGCGTTTAAAGTTTGGTTTTGAAAACCAACATTTGGTATCAGAGCGAAGGTGTCAAAGAAATGGCCGGAAATGATGGAGATCCATCTAAGTCACTTGCTGTCATCAAACCGACGCTAAGAGGAGCTTCAATCCCGATCCAATTTCCAACGTTAAGTGAAACGAACTACAGCATATGGGCTGTCAAGATGAAGATAATCTTGCGTTCACTAGGAGTATGGTCAGTGATTGAAGGTGAAAAAAAAGACGATGAAAAAGATCACGGCGCCATGGTAGCCATTTCTCAAGTCGTGCCGGATGACGTGATGATGGTAATCGCGGAGAAAAAGACGGCAAAGGAGGCTTGGGACGCACTCAGGGAGATGCGAGTCGGCGAAGATCGCGTTAAGAAGGCACGCGTACAGGTTCTGAAACGACAACTGAACAAGTTACACATGGAGGATTCAGAGACAATAAACGAATTTTCCATGAAGCTTACCACGCTGGTGGGTGAGATCCGCTCACTGGGCACGAAGTTCGACGACAGTGAAGTTGTTGAAAAATTGTTCAGTGCAGTTCCAGATAGATTTCTCCAAATTATTGGAACAATCGAACAATTTGGCGATACTGAGAAGATGCCGGTATCCGAGG
>NW_018165201.1:4767910-4768212 GCF_001263595.1 Phalaenopsis equestris | reverse complement strand
CAAACCTTGTTGCAACGCAAACCGAAGATGAACCAGCACTGTTGATGACAGAAATTTGTGTTCTCAGCCACGCAATACAGAACGAGCAGGTGTTATTACATGAAGACAAGGTGATGTCAAAGTTTAAAAACACCCGAGAGAAGGCTTGGTATTTAGATACTGGTGCAAGTAATCACATGACCGATTGTATTGAAAAATTTGCTGAAATTGACACGACAATTAAAGGGTCGGTCAAATTTGGGGATGGCTCGACTGTAGAAATCCAAGGAAGAGGTTCGGTTTTGTTTGAAGGCTTCGCAGGT
>NW_018165201.1:4760597-4764651 GCF_001263595.1 Phalaenopsis equestris | reverse complement strand
GAGGAGATTGTTGTGTTAATCTAGTTGTCTCTAGAAATTGTTTATGTATTTTTGCACATTTTTCATGTGGATTAGGAAGTTTTGAAAACCGTTTTGTGGTTAGGTGGTTAGGAAAACCGTTAAGTAGTTAGTTAGTTTTATTTTCAGAAAAATGTGATGTATTTGCTTATAAATTAAACCAGAAAATGTAGAGGGTGTGTGAACTACTAAAAAAATTCCTCCATTTTTGTTGGCGTTTAAAGTTTGGTTTTGAAAACCAACACTGCTAACCTTGAACTCTGATTTTTGTAAGAATGCTTATAACAGAAGTGAGTTGATGTTTAATCAATTCTTCTTTTTCCTTCAGGGATGGTATCAGCGCATAAGCCTCCTCACAACTCTTTGGACAAATATTTTCAATCTCAGTGATCTCCCAATCAGTGCAAATGCCTTTGAGTCTATTCACTATATGTTTAACAGAATGAATGTAATGCGCAACACCTCTTGAAGCCATAGGTCTTTTACCCTTCGCATCACTAACTGAATCCTCACGTTCAACTTGATGGTGGGATCTCTTCTTCAAACGAGAAGAAATAGGTTCTTCAATGAAACCTTCATAATCAGAATCAGAGGAGCTTATTTAAATCACTATTTTCTTGCCTTCACTGTTCTCCCCCTTTTCGGCCATATTATAAGCGCTTTAGTACTGAAAAAATAATATGCATAATATGAGGACAAGAAAATCATGATATTCTTGTATCAATTGTACTATTGCAGTGAGAAAATTAAGCATTATGTTATATATTTGTATTATTTTTTTGGGGCATTTGCATACATACGAGCCAAGTACTATGTATTTACATATCAAACTATTAAACTTTGCTTTTCCTACCTTTCTACAGCCTAAATCTTCCTTATTACATCAAAATGCCATCATTTTAACTTTTATAAAGAGAAATACGCCATTTCATGCATAGGTAAGGCGGCATGTATATAAAAACAAAGTATAGGTGTTAGATATATAAGTACATAGGAAGTGAGTATACATTTAAATTTTCATATTTCATTTCATGACCCAACAAGTGAAAAAAGAAAAAGAAAAGTAGCCCATATGATATCCAGTTTCTAAATTGTGGTTTCAGTGATTTACTTGACAACATTTCAGATATGATTTAGTTGAAAATCCATTTAAGTTGTGTTTGTTAGAATATTTGATACAAATTGTAGAAATTTTTGCATGTCTTTTGTTTCTAGTATCTAGCAAGGTTGAAGTAAGAGATGAAAAACTGATGATTTAATAATGCATTAATTATTTATTTTGATGATTTTCCTATCAACTTCTTAAATATTTCAAGCACTTCATAAACTAAATTTTTTGTGAGATGTTGAAATATGATTAAATATTAATTATTTTTTTATTAAATATTAATTAGTTAAATTATAGATTAAAACTGCAAAAACTATTACTCTTATAATATTAAGAAAATTCTAACCGAGTGCTTCTTGATGTTAATACTACATAACAAATTTTAGATTCTATTTAGTTTGGCTCTCAAATTTGTGATTAAAGGGAAAAGACTACAATGGAATAAACTTTATATTTTACTTTATTGTGAGCTTTTCTAACTTCATTTTTCTTTTATAATATAATTAAAAATTGAATCCCGGAAAAAATAAGATCTCATGATGCCAATTTCTTCATTAATGGAATAAGCTCTCATGATTCACGTCCTAAAAAGCTATGATATTATTAAGAAAAGTTTTAGATTGTAAGTTAGTCTTTCTCTTAAGACCATTGCATGAAATTTCCCTTATGTTATGTTCAAATAACATAAGATCAAAATTTGGTTCTCCTAATGATAATTCAATTTGTTTCAAACCTATTTCAAAACATTTTGGAAGAAATTAAGAAATATGTGAAGTCTCATCATTGTAAATGAGATTCTTTGAATAGGAAATTGAGCATCATAAGTGTTTATATTTCATGAACTTTTTCTATTCATGCCAGTTTTATTCTATTTAGTTTCCATTTTGCTTCTTATTTGAGACTAAGCTATCATTTTGTTGAACTATAATTGGTTTGACTCTCCTCACAGAGATTTGTATGGTCTCCTCGTTTGCCATTAAAGAGCTCAACACCTTTGCATTCTTTGTATTTATTTATAAAATTTACCTTTACATATAAGTAGATAGGCTAAAGAAGAGAAATAATAAATAAACTTGAACAAAATTTAAAACCTAATTTAAATTCATAGTCAACTTGAACTCTATGAAAGAAAGAAATAAATAAGCTTGAACAATGAGTATTCAGCTCAATTCAATTCTTCTAAAGCTTTATAATTTTTGCATGATGCCTAACTAGAAAGTTCATTTTTACTTAATTTTGACAATCATATCTTGATTATAAGTTTACCTAAAAACCTAAATTAGGCTTCACAATCCCAACGATATCTATGCATAAACTTCTTGGCATTTCTCTGGACAAACTTTGGCTTTCATAGTAAGCTCATCCTTAGCGCAGAAGCCTCTGAGCTTCTTCAAGTCATATAAGAAAAAAATTAAAATGAAGATTTTCACGTATGCATTTTAGATTTTTATGATTAAAACTTTAAAAACTTTTATTTTCAAGATATTAAAAAAATACTAACTGAACTTTATCAATTTTCAAGAAAATGTTCGAGTGTGTATACACGTAGTAGCTTGCCATCTATTTTTAAGAGTGTTTATTAAGGGTGATATTACTTTATCCATTGGCTCTTCAAGTTAGAAAAGAGAGTGCCAGCCAAATTATATCATATTATTCTCTTTTGTCGATTAAATGGTAAAAAACTTGAAGAACCAATGAGTCATGAATGATAAGAGGTAGTGAATGGTATTAATTCCAAAAATAATATAAAAATTAAAGATAAAATAAATTACTTCCAATCGATCCCATTTTTTTAAAATATCCCAAGCACTTCAAAAATTAAATTTATTATTACATGTCTAAATATATTGAAATATTATGTAGTTAAAGGTAGATTCAAACACTAAAAAGACATCAAGCAAATATTTGACACGGTTAATTCACACACACACACACACACACACACACACACACACACACACACACACACACACACACATACATACATACATACATGTCTATATATATATAAAGCTTTAATTGCAGCATTCATATTAGATTCATTTTAAATAAACATGGAGAAATCTCCATACTTGAGTTTGCTAAATACATATATATATATAAAGCTTTAATGCCATCATTCATATTAGATTCATTCTAAATAAACATGGGGAAATCTCCATACTTAAGTTTGCTGAGGAACAATTACACAAGTCAATATTTAAAACACTGATAATTTCTTGATTGAATAACAAAACTTAACTTCAAATATTTGTCCAAATATTACAGAACCACAGAAAACTACACCTGTTCATGATTGACGAAGCTTCTAATCCTTTTGAACTCTGAGAAATTTAAGAGTGGATAGAGTAAGGGCAAGAGGTTCATCAATCCATTCTTCTTTCTCCTTCAAGGTTGGTATCAACGCATAAGCCTCCTCACAATTCACCGGACAAAGTTTTGCAATCATGGTGAGCACTTTATCAGAGCATAAGCCTTTGAGCTTCTTCAACACATATTTGACAGATTTCTTACAGGTATAATGCACTTTCTTTCTTGGTTGTGTCTCTGGTGTTGGGCTAGAATCCTCAGGTTTGTTACCCTTTGGATCCTTTGATAAGTTTAGTGGTTCTACTTGTTGATAGGTTCTCTTCTTCGAAGAAGGGGAAACGGATAGCTTCGGAACTGTTTTCTTAAGGGGAATTTGGTAATCAGAATCAGAATCAAAAATAGAAACAGACTCATCAGAGGAACTTATTTCAATCACTACTGCTTTGCCTTTGTCCTTGTCTCCTTTGTCAGCCATGTTATAAACACTCAAATACTGAAAAAGGTAAAAATATGCATAATATGATAACAAAATGAAGATCTGATTATTAAGGAGCTCAACCTTTTTAGTTATCTTTGTCTTTATTGATAAAAATTGACATTCACTTCAATATATATATA
>NW_018165201.1:4759871-4760573 GCF_001263595.1 Phalaenopsis equestris | reverse complement strand
TATATATATATATATATATATATATATCATGTTCAAATTATTGTAATCATAAACATAGCTAGATAGGCTCAAAAAGAAAATTAATAAATAAATTTGAGCTAAATCTAAAACATATGATCAAAGGATGCTCAACTCGAACTTCATTAAGAAAGAAATAAATAGCATGAAAAGGATTTTTCAGCTCATTTTAATTCATCCAAAAACTCTTAGAAATATCACATGTTGCATGACTATAAAATCAGCTTTTATTATGGGTGACATTCATACCTAGCTTGTAATATTAGCTATAAAACTGGAGAGATCCAGAGAGCAAGAGAGAGAAGGAGAACAATGTGATTTCTAATTACCAGCTGAGCATGGAAAGCTTGATACAACAAGTTAATGTGTGGCATACTTTTTCTAGTTTTAATTATTTATTTATAAATGATAGCCAAGACAAAGCTTTATAGAAAATTTTCATTAAAGGTAAACAAATAAATTATAGAATATGGTCGGATAATAACTTTTCATAAAATAAAAGATGTGTTACTTTTCATGCTTTTTTAAGAGAGAGTAATATCTCCATATATATTATGTATTAAAGAAGGGAATATGGTTGTAATGAACCCCATAAATTTACTAATTCTGCTTGAATTTTATTTTTTAATACTTCCCATCATTCCTCTACTTTTTTATAGTAATGACCAATATATATATATATAT
>NW_018165201.1:4752112-4757976 GCF_001263595.1 Phalaenopsis equestris | reverse complement strand
TATATATATATATATGTATGGGCCTGATTGAATTTAAAATTAACACCTAAAATATTAATCACTGAAATTAAAATCACCCTCTGTATAAAATTGAACTTGAAATCAAATTACTAGAAGAACATAAATCTCTTCAATTACTATAAGAACGTAATTTACTAGTAAGAAATTAAGAATAAAACTCATCTTGGGGGGAAATTATTCCATCAGGACACCGCTGTCCAATGAGCACATGCCACGTGGCAAGTGAATTTAACTCCTCAATAAAACCTACCCAATCATTGTATTCTAGTAAGGCCCACGAGTGTGCAGTAGACTCCAAACACAAATTTGAGCCGAGTGTGTTGATGGAATAAGCACTCCATCTTGGTAGGAGAAATATTTTTGTACGTAAGACGTACGCAGAGTTGTGTACATATTATGTTATTCGGAGGGTACAGGTACGTTACACTTAGTTTACAGGAAAAATTACAAAGGGTATAACTTTAGTGTAACCTACATGTACCCTCCGAATAATCTAATATGTACACAACTCTACATACATCTTTTAATAGTGCTTCTCTTCAGAAGCGCAATCCCAGCAGCACCATTCATATTCCAACCAGCAGTTAGATCATAAATCTCCTTATTATATATCTCCAATACTGCAACTTGTACAAACCAAGTAAACCTCCCTTTCCCCAAGAATATCCTTAAGAGCCTTGTACCCGATTCCTGACTCCCTCGCGCACCCAAACATGGTGTGGCTCTTCCCAGCCCCTGTAGAGTCGTACATCATGACGGTGCATTTGGCAATGAAGCACACCCTCTCGACCCTCTACTCAACGAACCTGTTATAGAAACACCTCAAGGTCTTCGATCTCCGAGGAGAAGCCGTCATTCATTTTAATATATATATATATATATACATATATATATATAATTTACAGTCATGAAAACTCTAATCCACCTCCCCTGCTCTCCGCCGCTGTGCCACCGCTCAAAGAGCGCTCTAATCTCAAGAGAGGAAAAGTCTAATAAAAGGGAGAACATTGAGAAGCTTCAGATGAATCAATGGCGGAAGAAAACCCTAGGGCAAAGCCTGAACATGGCGGGCGTCGCATCATTTCTGAGCGTCGCAACAAGAAAGCCACACCTTGCTCTACCCCATCTATCCGTTCCCGATTTCCGCTGGATCGATTGGTCTGAGCTCGAGCGACTAGGGTTTCGCGGCGTCGTCTTCGACAAAGACAATACCCTTACTGCTCCTTACTCTCTCTCCCTGTGGCCTGCGCTTTCCGGATCATTCGCTCGATGCCAGACCGTTTTTCCGGGAAAAGTTGCGATTTTCAGCAACTCTGCGGGTGAAAGTTCCTTTTTTTTTTCTTTTGCTCTAATTGATTGATGTAATTGAAAAAAAATTGTTTAAGGACTTTGTGTATTTGCTGCTTGTGAGGATAACACGGAGGATTTTTTCAGGTTTGTGTCAATATGATCCTGATGACTCTGAAGCAAGGACTCTTGAGGAATCGATAGGAGGAATTCATGTTATAAGGCATGGTTTGTATATTTTGATCCCTGTTGATTTTTATTTATCTGGTTGTTATATTTTACAGTAGAAAAGGTTTGCTGTTTCAGAAAGAAGGAGAATCTGTTGCTACAGCTTAGAATCAAGGGGCATTGCATTTACATACATACCGCCCAATTCCTATGTATTGACATATCTATCACTTTACATTTGGCATTTATACTACCCAAATCTTTTATATCACATAAAAAATTCCATCATTTTAACTTTTAAATATTCCTTTTCCATTCATAGGTAAGATGGCATGTATTTACATATTTTATTGATTAATCTTATGTTTAATTCATCTTAAAACAAGTTCAATGACAACAAAATTCATTAAGATCGAATTTAGGCCAACATATCTTGGCCCGAAATTTCATCTTTGATATTATAAGCTTAGGCCATCTATGAAGGCTAAAGTTTTTGGGAATTTGTTGAGCTTGGCTTGTGTGAAAAATTGTTATGCTACTCTTGAGTTTTCTTCCACATGAGCAGTATAGCATTTATTTATGTAGCTAAGCCTCGAATGAGAAAAGTGGAGGGTTGCCTTAGGCAGTCGACAGCCAGCATAAATTTTTTGTCAAAAAAAATGCCAACTCACTTATTGGAATAAAGGCTTGTTGTTGTTGCTGTTGTTGTTGATCAGTATAGCATCTATAGTATTTTTTTTATTTTATGTGAGACATACCCTTTTTTTAATTAATTCACTAATTAATGAACATTGGCTAGAAATTAAAAAATTACATCTCCCCCTGTATTGTTAGTGCCTCCATGACCACTACTACGGCTACAATCCCTTTATAATTAAATAAGTGTTTGGTGAATTAATTCTTCAATAATTATAGCTCAATCACCCCCATAATCTTTAACATACCCCTTGCATGAGTAATTGTAAATATGACGAGTGAATCTCTCTTCTAGAGCATATATCCATCTTACAAAAAAGAGGAGAATATGTCCACCTTAAGGGAAACATGTCGTTGTGTTATACCTAAAAACTCCTATTATTATTTGATTTCAATTGTGTGTGCTTCCTTATTGATTGAGTGTGTTGGAACATTTTTTGTCTTCTCTTTTATGTTCATCTATTTATACTTTCAATTTTTGATAATTTTTCTTGCTTAGAGTATTCATGCCTTGGATTCTTTCAGGTTTACTTTTAGAAGCACTCTATTCATCACCTTTTTTGTAACACAATTTCAACGTTCCTTCTCATATGTGCTCTTTGATTAATCAAAACACGAATGTTCTGTTTTTTTTGCTTCAAAGTACGATCCCATTGCGAATTGTAACATGTTTTCTGCACTAACAACCTTGGGTCAATTAATCAATAAAAAATTGACACCCTCAACTTCCCCCATGCAACTCTGTTGAGGATGGCTAATTGGGCTTTTGAATTAATTCCCTCAATACTTATTGAACTATGCTTCTACTTACAAGTTAAAATCGCTTACACTCTCAAATAATCTTACTAATAACGTGTCAATTAATCTACATCAAATTGGTGGAAGCGATTTCATACTTAACGTCTCAACCAATATTTCACCTTCATGATGAAAACATATCCCCTTTATATGGCTATTAAGGGATCTACTTTTATGATATCTAAGGACTTGTTAGTCCCATAATTATAAAATTACCTCTCAACAGCCTCAAAAGGCTAAGGACTTGTTAGTCACATAATTACATGCAATAAAAAAGGTACACCGGGAACTCATTCATCCATGAGTTTATACTCTCAAATATGTGATCGATTTACCCTTACATCTATTAAATGAAAGCTTATATTACTTGGGAAAGTAATGCATAATCGTTATTTTGTACAACTTTTATAAATACACTTCATCATTCTTTTCAAACATAAGATTAGATTTGTCACATATAAAATATAGCATGTGTGCGAAACGAGAGATTTGGTGAATCTTATGATAAGGGGACTAAATATACGTGTTTATAAGAAATTAAATGGAAATGAGAAAATTCCAAACATGTTGGGAAAGGTTATAGTTAAATGGACAAAAATTGTTCAACATAACTTGCAAAGAATACATTTAAATTCTTGGGCAAAACTCATCAGAAAAGACCAAAAAATAAAGATTCATAGTGCGGACCTCAAATGTTTGGGATAAGGCTGATGATAATGATGAAAATGATGATACAATGCATGCAAATTTATATTGAATGTTTCCTAATTAATTAATGTAATAATAATACATATGCCCCCAATTAATGTGCTATATATAGTGAGTATTCATTTTTGTTAAATTATTTTACTTCTATGCCAAACCCATTGATGATTTGTGTGCATTTTTCAACATCATCATATCATTGAGTAGTTTAGTTTTATAAATAGTTTTATTGACAAATCCAACAACTTATTTCAACTATAATAACAAGAACAAGCCTTTATCCCATTAAGTGGGTTGGTTGCATGAATTATTTCTCCATTGCGTCCTCCTATTGAGTGTCATATTTTCATTTAATTCTGATAAATTAAGATCATTTTTTATACACCATGCTCAAGTCTTTCTAGGTCTACCTCTGTCATTCTTCACAAAAGTTGAATCTAAACCTTCTACTATCCTAAATGAATCGTCAGATAGTTGACGTTTAATGTGACCAAACCATCTAAGACGACTCTCTCTAATTTTGTCCGCCATTGGAGCTACACCGACCCTATCACAAATATTTTCCATTCGCATTTTGTCTCTGAGTGTAAAGCTTATTTGACACTATATCTAGATGCTGAAATAGCGGCCCCTGCACACTTTTTGTTGTATTTAGGTAATATAGTGCGTCACTTTCAGGGGACGCTCTAGCATTTACACAATGATAAAAAAGATTCATATCATGATTTTGTCGATTACTCAATGCAACCCTCTACTTTTTACATCTATGCTTGGGGCCCGACAATGACTTATTTCAACTTTTATGCCAAAATGGCACATTCAACGTATCTAAATGTAAATTCTTCTTATGAAAGTGTAGAATTGAAGAAACCAGCTGGAACAGCTGAAGACATAGAAAAGTACTTTGGCTGTCCAGCCTCAGATCTAATCATGGTATAATATATAAATCCCTGTATTTTTCTTGCAGTTCTAGTGCATTTTGACTTTCCTTTATGTTATAATATGTAATGTTTTTTTTAATTTGATCAGGTGGGTGATAGATATTTCACTGATGTTGTTTATGGAAACAGAAATGGCTTTCTCACCATCTTGACAGATCCTTTAAATCTTTCCTTAGAGCCCTTCATTGTGAAGCAGGTAATATTTTTTTTTTCTTAAAGCTGCCATTGTTTTAGAATACTTTTATGTATTCAAGCATAATTAGGAATTTTTGTATGTTTTCTTAAGAGGGTATGGCAATAAACATTGCTCTTTACAAATCTTGCACCCTTTTTCTTCCATTTTTGAAATTCTCACTCAATTATCAAAATTCATCATAAAAACACCACCCAGTTTTTCATTTTTGTGAAATTCTCAATGGTTTGATCGTGGCATGCGTAAATACATGGGTTTGTTAGTTCAAAAGTATCATATGGGTGCTAGATTTTGTAAATAGAAATATTTCGGGTGCTATGTATAAAAAATCTCTATTCCATGAGTAATATATGTAGGAAAATATGCTTTAAAGACCCATAACTTGAGAAAATTTGAGATAATTTCAGGTGAGGAAGCTGGAGGGCTATATTGTGAAGTATTGGTATGGTAAAGGTGTAAAAGCTGCAAAACATATTTTACTTCCTGATGTCCATCATTGTGTGAAGGCTTCACCCTCATAATTGTTCCAGGCTTTATTAAGGTGAAGGCCATATATTAATATTATTGAGAGTTTACTCATGCAAATGAATATATATTATGCTGACAAGTGTATTTAGTAGCGGAATGATGGAGCATGGAAATATTTATGTAAATTACTTTTATTTTAGTTTTATTTATTGCATTTTTTTTGTTCTATTTTAATGTTCGGTGAAATTTTGTTTTTTTTCATTGCTACATATTTGTTCTCATTGTTTGATAAATAGTTAGATGAAGTGGTTGGAAACAAAGGCATTGCATAATTGCATCTTATGATGCGTGTGTGCTGCTGCCGTGTGCCACGGCCTGTTGGTTGGCATCTATGGTATAAGACCCCTCAGGTTGGGTGTTCGAATCCCCTCTGACACAACTGGCCTTAAGGAGGTGGTACTCGAATTATGAGTGTTTAAAAGAAAAAGGTTGTGATGAAATATACTTTTATAACCATTTACGAGTCATATATATGGTTTATGGCGGTTTATAGCGGAATATAAATTATATATATATATATATATATT
>NW_018165201.1:4738101-4752058 GCF_001263595.1 Phalaenopsis equestris | reverse complement strand
TATATATATTATCATATAACAATTTTTATAGCGGAATATAGTTTATATATATAACCATTTACAAAGATTAAAAGGTTATATGAATAGATAGTGTCCGCTATAAAAACAAGAAATGATTCAAAATGTGCTGTTTTATAAATTGAGCATGTTTGTTTAACAAATAAATTGAATACGAGCTATTTAGCGAGTCGTATACGTGCCCATATATACAAATTAAAGATTTTTTAACATCACCAATAGTGGGGCCTACATGCATCAAGCTTCTAAGAGCCATCCTTCATTGTTAAGAGAAAGAATGACAAAATAATAAATTATTATTATATATACATGCATTCATTCATCTCTAGAACAATTTTGAGTCTATTGATTGTTTTGTTTGAGTCAGTGCTACCTAGTCATGTTTAATCATTGTTGAACAAATTAACTGCAAAGGGAGATTCAAATAAGAATAAAACGATGAAAAATGCCCACTGATAGAAGACCATGAGGCCTACTTATTCGACCGAGTGCAATTGTATGAGCCAAAGTCACCAAGGCTAAAGCCGACCGAGTGCAGCAATTTGAGCCAAAGTCGATCAAGCCAAGAACGACGATCGAATGACTCAAATTTGAACCGTTCAGCAGGAGTGAGCCAAAGAAGAATTTCAGTCAACTGCCACAAAGAAGCCGACCAGGGAAGACTAAATCTCTCGGCATCTCCAATCATGCATGGGATGTCTTAAAGCTCCCGCAATCACTATCAAGGGTCAATAACTAGACTAGATTAGCCGAACAAGACTAGTCGGTCGAACTGATCCTGTCATTCAGAAGCAAAACTCAGTTGACCGAGTCAGAGAGCAGTCGAGTAATAGGGTCATACCTGTAAAATACTTAGAATAGCTTGTATAGCCCTCATTAAAGCAAGGACAAAAATATAACATCATCATATTATATTATCTCTCTAATAAACAAGGAGATCATTTCATGAACAAGAGATATTGAAATTAGCCTTAAGGGGCTAGAAAGGTCCACACGAATGACACTTATTACTGTTCATTCTTTTCTCTCTCCTGACATACGCTCTATTCCTAGAGTTGTGGTCCGCGGACAATTCATAATTCAAACTGTTGGATTCAAATATGTCTAGTAGATCGTGCCCAATTAATGGAGTGTTGGACCAAGGAGAGGTAATCGAGATAAGGGGTTAAATGAGAGAGATGAGGAGGACATTTAATGATCGGGGGGAAATATAGTGTTCACAGGCTGGTTGACCCATTTTATTCCATAAAATTAGAAGTTCCCCTAGTAAGGTCCTCATTTTTCCATCATGAAGCCCTCATATTTATAGAAGATAGGAGGGATAAAATGTACAAAAATTACATATTTAGCTATGCTTTGAAAAGAGAAGCAGATGACATTTTAGTCTTTTTTATTTCGACGGTCGGATCGGCTCGAGATCAATGCAAACTTTCATGCCCATGTTTGTCAGCTAACTGAAGTAAGGGGGTTTAGGTTAAGTGAGGTAGTCAAGTGAGAGAGCTTGGTCGGCCGACTGAAATGAGGTTGCAGGCTATTAGATTGCTTCGAGATCAGTGCAGTCATATATAAGAGCTGATAGTTTGGTTTGGCAAAGCAACATGCATGCACAACAACAGCATCACCTAATACCTAACTCCTGAGTTTTGCAAGAGTGGCAAGAACATGAGCAAGAAGGTCTTCAATCAAGAATGCTTTCTCCCTCAACGATGGTATCTTCGCATAAGCCTCCTCGCAAGTCTCCGGACAAATATTTACAATCATGTTGATCTCCCAACTAGTGCAGTAGACTTCGAGTTTCTTCAACGCATCCCTATAATATGCCTCCTCTTTTGACACCATGGCGGGTCTCTTTCCCATAGGATCCATCGCTGAGTCGTCACAACCTTCAATTTCTTGATGGGATCTCTTTTTTGAGACAGGAGAAATGGGAGAGGGAATCGGAACTGCATACTGATCATCGTAACAACCTTCGTCATCAGGATCATAACCAGAAATTTCCTTATTTTTTCCTCTGTCTGCCATTTTATAAGCGCTTGAATGCTGAAAAATATAATCTTTATGCATTATATGGCATCAAAAGAATTGAAGATCTTCACATATTAAGTTTATCATTGCAGCATCAATCAAAAAGTTAAGAAAAAAAAAAGATTCTATATATGGTGAAAATAATAACCAAGACATTCATGGCCTATTGGTTATTCATGTTATAAAAGATAATATTAGCCAAATTATATATATCAACATTAGATTGATTCTCCTTCCAGAGATATGTATGATCTCTTCTTTTGCCATTAAGGAACTCAGCCCTTTTGCAATCTTTGTTTTTACTAATAAAATTATGGTTCATACAAAAGAAGACAATTTCAAAGCTATTGTAACATTAGATATAGTTTGATAGGCTAAAAAAAACTTAGTAAATAAACTTGAACAAATTTTAAAACTTGATGTAAATTAGTACACAACTTGAACTCCGTAAAAAAGAGAAATAGAAGCATGAACAAAGGGTATTCGACTCGGTTCAATCCACCTAAAGCTTTAAAATATGACATTGTACATGACTATCAAATCGCATCTTGCTTGCAAGATTAGCTGCAAAACTCAAGAGTTTGAGAGAGAAAAAGACAAGTAAAATCTTAAGATTTTTTATTACCGGAGCGAAGAAAGCTTGAGACGATAAGTTAATGTGTAATGTCCTGATTTCTAATTACTTACTTATAAGTGGTGGTCCATCTTTTATAGGAAAGTTACATTAAAGGTAAACACATAAATTATAGAACATGGTACAATAATAAATTTTTATACAATAAAAGATACGGTGGTTGTAATGCTATTTTTAAAGATAAGAATAACTCTATATATACTATATATTAAAGTAGTGCACAAAGCCTATAACATATTTGATTAGAAGATACTTTTTGCTATAAGAACAATGGAAACCCAAAAATTTATACATCACACTTCATATTTTTTTATCATAATAAATGTATGTATGTATGTATGTATGTACGTATGGCCCATCTATATGTAACAAAATTATACTAGTTTATATGAGGCTCTACTACTTAACATGTATATTTTTTGTAACTTTAAACTAAATTTAATCTTATTACATGCATACACATAAAAGTAAAGTAAATAATTATATAAATTATTTAGGTGTTTTTAGGGCTTTGGTCTAAATTAATTTTGATATAAAAAAAAATACATAATTTATTCAAGTAAATAATTATATAAATTAACCTAAGACATTAAAAATTATTATAAAATCCAATAAAAAGATTAATTTTTTTTTAAAACAAAGAAAAAAACTAATATCTTAATTTTTAATCAAAAATAAATTAATTAAATCACAAAACTCTTAAATACAATCATGTTTTACACCATGACCGAGTCGAAAAACTCGTATTGATTATCGTGTACAACATGATTGTAATTGAAATTTTCTCGGATATAAATATATTTTACACTATGATTTTCACATCGGATTGTTTATTTGGATATATTTTTTTTTTACTTAGTACATCTCCATTTTTTATAATACAATAATATTTTATATATTTAACGCAGCATCAAATTTTAATTGAAGTCCAGAAGTATATTTATTTTAAGGGCCATAAAGAATGATTTCAGGATATTTCTGTAAAAAAAAAAAAATCCATTACAAAAGCATAATTGCGTAAAGCTTGCATAAAACCGACTAATTAATTCCTACTATTACACAAGAACAAAAGGTATTTACAACATCACCCAAGGCACAAGATGCCAACAAGCATCACGGCCACAAACCTCCCAAAAGGACGAGGTATATGCTTAGTAAAAATATACTTATATTATTACAGTTTTCATCATTATTATTTATATATAATGGCAGCCTAGTCTTCAACCCGAAAAAAATATTATATCATAACTCTTAATATATTTGAAGTCCGGTGTATTACGATGAAACCCACTTGATACATGACGCCCGCCTATAGACTCCGAACACAAACTGCGTTAGGAGTCCTAATGTAATATTTTCTCCTTCAACGGTGCTTGCTCCTTGTCTCGTCACTGTACATCCTACAAAATAAATATTTAAAAAATATTAATTACATTCATACCCCTAAAAAGCATCCTTCGTAAAGGTTTATATACATGGAGCACATATTATGTTAGGACTCCTAACGTAGAGAACCATTCGGAATTCAAACAAGTCACTTGGCGTTGACAGAAAAAAATAAAAATCAATCTGGCGGAATATTCCCCGTGATATTACGTATTATTCATATATTATTATATGTTATACATGTGTTATTGTATTCTGAAAATATTCTTGTTGTTGTGATAACAAAATAACACATCAATAACACTTGAATATTCTCGGTTTTGTGATTTCATTTGACTCTGAATGATTCTCTACGTTAAGAGTCCTGAATAGATTCACATATCTAAAATATCAACTTTAATTTTTATTTACATAACATTTAATGCTCAAATCAAAATTTATTCATAAAAAAAATATTTTAATTTTAAAAAATAATAGTAATATTATTTTAAATCTGGTTTAAATTTTGAAAGATATGTAAGTAATTATCAGGGTGGTTCTAATCAAGCCCCACCTCCTCTCAATATATATATATATATATATATATATATATATATAATTTCCTTTTCTCTTCCATTTATTCTTTATTTTGTATTAATTATATTAAAATTTTATAAATTCATCATAACAATCTATTAAAAAAAAATCTTATATTATATTTGAAACATAAAAGGCCATTATGTTAACTAAATGAAGAAAAAAATTTACAAAAATACCAGTCATAAACAGTGGGGGTATTTGGCTGAGGCCTATCGAAGAGATCAGCACCAATCGTCTTGGCGTTAATATTGCTCCCCGGGTGGAACACGCTCCGCCACACGTTGGCCTTCTTCGCCGGCTCCGCCGCAGCAGCAGACAGCGGAGACGCCGGCGTCACCGGTGTCTCTGGCATCGACATCGATCGTTGGTACAGCTTGCCATGGTTGATGAGGAGAGGGTTGGCTGAGGTCTTTCCACGGAGCTTGCTGAGGCCTCTTTCAGGTTGAGGTCCAGCGAGCACATCGTCCCATAGCTTCTCCAAAAGAACCATTTTTTTTTCTTTTTTAATCTATTCTTCTTCTTCCGCTTTCTCTGTTTTTTTATTTTTTTAATGCTCTGTTTAGAGGAGGGATGAATCGGTGTGTATTTATAGTGAATAGAGATATGGAGGAATGGTTTAGATTGATCTTAGGTGATCTTACCTCCACGTGAGAGAGAGCTTTATTTATTTATTTATTATTATTATTTTTTTATTGTTAATTTTTTTATATCATTTATCCAAAAATTAAATATAAGATTTTAATCACTCAAAAATTAAAAAACTATTTTTTGAGTAAATTTAGAAGGGTTATTATAATAAAAAGAAAGATAAAAATGTTATATTTAAATTTGATTATTTAATGTTTTAGATGATTGATATGTAAAATTAAAAAATAATTTTTGAGTAAATTTTAGGAGGAGACTGTAACCGGACGGTGAGTGTAAGAGGACGTTATGACAGGGGATAAGGATAGGGTGTGGGTCCCACGAAAACTATCTGTCGCATTTTCTTGTTGGACCGGATTTAGATCGCCACGTGATGGACGCGTGGTTATCCAGCCGATCCGTATAATCAGCCGAAACTCATGGGTTGGGCTTTAAATCATTTTTAAATTGGGCTTCACATCATTTGTCGTTTTGCCGGGCCAGCTACTCTCAGCAATATTGATTTCAAATGTTACAAGCATCCTCAAAATCATTATTTACTTTTGGATAGTTTTTTTTTATTATTATTTTTCCTTGCAATGGATTCAAAGTTGGTTGATAATTTTAATTTCAGCAAAAATTTCAAAGCTTATATAAAAATTCAGTTTTGATGACACTTTGGATGAAATTTAGGAATTTTAAAAGTGACTCATAATATTTCAATAAACATTTACTAGAGTCTTGAGCATTTTACAATTTCATTTTAATTTCACATGTGTTGTAATTTGAACTCACCCTAAAATATGATATGAAGAGTGGTTCGCTATAGTTGGGGAGGCATGCAGTTGATTAAATAGGCAATAATTAGTATTATATCTGACCAAATGTTTGGTGGTAGGTTGGAGTCAGCAAATAGAGTTCTTATTGTTTCTCAAACAGACTTGTTTTCCGCTAGGCCATTCTGTTCAGATGCGTAGCAAAATGGTCTATAATGCCATGGGTTGTTGATGATTTGGTTAATTGATGATTTTTGTATTCCCCACCCCTATTAGATTGTATAAATTTAATTTGAGCTTTATATTAGTGTTCAACCTACTATTTGAATTATGAAATACGTTAGAACTACATATTTATATGCCATGTGGAACACGAATGCTATTTGGTTGCATCATCAATCAAAATGACATAAAATTTATAGCTCTAATTGGAGAGGTTTAGAGAAAACCACCGAACATCAGAATGGACAAGCAACCACAACTTATTTTTGGTTAGGTTGTCATTGAATTTATTAATCTCTTCACTATAGAGAAGAGTTATGGTTTTCAAGGCTAATGGGAGTAAGAGTCATCCTGACTTCAATTTTGAATGCATGATATGTTGGAGGGAGACCTTTGGGAGTATATAGGGTAATATTTTATGTCTATGGACGATCATGTCGCAAATATGTTATCTACAAGTGATTTAATTTTGGTGAGGTATTGCATCATAATTTGATTTTTCATGGACACGCTGTGTAATTTATTTTTTAGTTGAATTACTTCTGATCTATTCAGACAGTTTTTCAGGTCTCTCCATATCTCATAACAATTGTCGAGAGATAGCGGAAATCAGGCTGTAATCTATTAGCATTCATGTATTGTAGGCTGGGTTGGGAATTTGTTGTAGTGTTGGGAGGCTAGGAAATGAATTCATTTGTGAAATCAGCTAAGTCATGTATTATCAATCTTATACTTTCTAAGAATAATATGATGCATTGCAATTTGTATTTCAAATCAAACTCAAATTATATGCAAACGACTCGAAGTAAAATTAAAATTATTTTCAAATTTAGAGAGCAGCCAAGAACCAAGTCAAAATCAACTAATTTATCCTAGCAGCAACAAATGCCAGCAAGCAAGCTGATTCCCTGAGCAAAAACTGAATAAGAATCACCAACTAAAGTGGCATTATGACTAAGAATAAAGCTTTATCTATCTAAGAATATAGAGATTCGATAGTAACAAGATACTAAATAAAGGCAATCAGAATCAAATCTCGTATACAGCCCTGCACCACAAAAATAATGAGATTCCCCATAAAAACTGAGTCATTTGAAATATGTGCGTATAATGTTAAGAGCTCAGCTCTGTTCATGAGCCATCTCATTTATCATGCATCAGAAAATGAAAATTCAAATAGTTATTGTCATTATGATGAAAAAAAAAATGAAAATTAAAAAAAGGAAAGATGAAAATAAATGTTTGAATACATAACATAACACATTGGTCAGAAACAAAGTGAAAAGTCACAAGTTAATGAATTTGAACATCCATTTTGCCCCAAAAATATGGAAAAAAAGAAATAAATAGAATTTTTTTTTAAATATTGTTAATAACAATGTCCTTATATTCTTAAATTCAGATATATTTTAATTGTATTTTACATTTAATATGTTTAAGTGAGTCAGGTCATGACCTGACGACTTTAAGGTGGTTGGCTAACCAAGCTTAATTTATAGAAAAAATGTTATGTAAGAATAGGTGTGCTCGAGTGTAATCCAGATGTACTTGGAGTGTGCACCGCTAATCCACACGTAGGCATGACCGCTTGTAATATTTTCTTCAAGTTGCAAACCATTTATCAAGCTGAGCCCAACCAGACTTGCACATGAATCCCGAAGAAGAACAAAATTGCAAGTTGAATCCTTAAAAATAGAACAAAATTTGCACACTATTATAAATTGACAAATTTGACATGTCTTCTTAGTATCATAATTACAAATGCTCATGAACTTGATTAAGAACACCAGATTTCAAACGCTTGACATTCAGTTTAGAAAAATCGTGTTTATGTTATGAGTGCAATTTTGATGTTTTTTTCCTGCAGCAATAAAGTAGACTGGTCCTACAAAATAACAGGCACAGTACACCAGCACTTTGGCTATAGCAAAGAGCATGTCAACAGGGCTGGTTCCAAGAAAAAAAATTAAAATAAAATATGGCTGGTTCCAAATAGAGTTTCTCCTGCCTACATAATTTGCCAGAATAAAATATTTAAGTTTTAAGGACCAATCTTTCAATTACAGAAGGTATTTTAGCATAAAAGCAGCTGTAAAAGTCATATATTTCTCACATGAATTGAACTGAAATGATGCAAGAAGTAGGCAACCTTGAATTTTAATATATTTTATAATAGTATTTTGGGAAATTTACATACAAACCACACATTTTTATGTGTTTACGTATCTAACACCTAAAGTTTGATATTTACACTTATAACATCTTGGTGTCATAAACCTATGCATGAAAAGGTATAAGTTTCTTTTAAAAAGATAGTGATGATGGTATTTTAGATGTTGTGTCAAAGATTTGGGTGGGTACACATGTAAATATCAATGTTTAGGTGTTAGATATATAAAAACATAAAAAATGTGTGGTATGTTTGTAAAAACCCCTAGTATTTTTAAATGAGCTGTCTAACAAGCTTATAAATGGGTTCAGGTCTACTCAAGTTTGACTTGCTATCTGATTAAGCTGAGTTCAGGAGTCATTTAACCAAGTTGAGCCTGAGTTAACTTACAAGTCAGCTCATGAATAAGAGAATACACTCATCACCAACAAGTAGACTTTATTTCAAGAATTGATATGCTTCGAATGCATGTAAATCAGCATATTTTCAAGCCCTTAAGAGCAAATATAATAATAATGGAACATGGAGAAAATTTTCATGCAAAATAAGCTCAGAAAATAATTCACGAGTCAAATTTCTTAAGGAAGATTTACGTACATATCACACAATTCCTGTGTTAATTCATATACATATTTAACACCTAAACTTTAATTTTTCACATACATACCATCTTACCTATACATGAAAAGGTGTAATTCACGATCTGTTATTGTGTGCGGATGGGTCTGGCGCACGCGAGATGCCGTCCAATGAAAATTTTTTTAAAAAAAAAAATTTAAAAGTGGGCCCACTGACATACATTTTTTTGTAAAGGAGTCTTGGTAAAGGAGAAATTTTTATTGGCCCACCGCACACCTCTGCGTGCGGTGGGCGGACGCAATAATTTCACGTATGTCACAGTTTTAAAAGTTAAAATGGCTGTATTTTTTATGTGATCTAAAAGACGGGTGGTATAAATATAAAAGGTAAAATTTAGGTATAAATACATAGGAACTGGGCGGTATGCATGTAAATGTCCTATTTCTTTATAATTATGAAACATGCTGTTAAAAGAAGACAAAAACATTCATAGGCAGGAAAGTAAGGTAGGAAGGAGAACCACAACTTAAATACCTAAAAATTATATACTTTACAAGCTATTTTACATAGCAAATTGCTCATAATAGATCTGCCAATATCAAAATATCAAGTAGCTATAATCAAGAATACAGAGCTTCAAAGTTGAATAAATACACTTCTTAGAGTACGCATAAGCAATAATACAGAAGCCATCTAGTGACAGAAGAGAGCAAGCATGCTTGAACAGATATAGTCGAAATGCTTATCTGATTTGAAAATGTTTGTAATTTTGATTTCCGGGCAGGCTCATCGGCACCTTCCCGTCTTGATCGGCCCGCATGCAGCGACTCGAGCCTTCAACCTGAGACTCGGAAGTGCTCTTTCTTCGCCGCTCATTGTGGCCGGCCAAGCGCCTCCGACAACTCCTCTTAGCTTCGTCGAATTCTGGTAACTCGTGGAATCTATCGCGCGAAAAAATAATTACATCAAATGAGAACAATAATGAGATTTTAAAGAGAACATTACAAATATTCTTGCATTCCATTAAAGTATTCAAAGATAATAATCATCAAAATCCATCCTTTTTAATGGTCTAAGCAGCTTGGGATTCTTACCAGTTTAGATATTCAATTTAAAACATTTAGGAAAAACAAAGAACTCCACAAATAATGCAATTATTACACTATTAAAATAAGGAAGATTAACAATTTTAAATGCTATGCAATTACATAACTAACACCAAACTTTAATGTTTACATACATGCTACCTTACATATGCATGAAAAGGTGTAAACTTTACTTAAAAGTTCAAATGGTGGTGTTTTTTACGTGATATGAAATATTTAGATGTTATAAATGTAAAAAGTAAATTTTTTAGGTTTTAGATATGTAGATATATAGAAATTGGGTGGTTTGTTTGTATATGCACCTCAAAAGAAAAACTAGGCCATCTAACCACAAGAATAAGACATTTGTCTTGAATGTCAAAAGATTTACAACGAATCAAGACGGCTAAATAGACATTAAAATTAAAACAAAAAACATATTAGAGTAGAAATTGCTTAAGCAATTCAGCACAAGAACATATAAAAGCAAATTAAGATTGCAGGCATAGAAAGACAAACAATCTCAGTTTTTTAGGCAATATTTAGGCATGATTTAGCTTAAATCTCATATTTCAGCCACCATAAATATGTTAAGTTTAGGATAAGCCAAAGGCCATACTTTATAGGGTAAAATTAATGGATTTAAGGATTTATCATTTCACAGACCTTAAATCCTGAAACAAATAGCCAAACAGTGTACTGGAATTCATCAAGGTTTAGCATTCCTCATGCCAACAAGTTTTGAGATGTAAATTCTTCCAAGATTTACTAAATCAAATTGTAGCAAAAAAGTTTAATGGTTAGTGCTAGAATTTACAGTATGCATAGTCAATTAGAAAATTCAGTTTTAAAGTAAAAAAGTAAATTTGATCTTTGAAAAGAAAAAAAAAAATAGGGTTCCTCTCCACCCCTCACTCAAGTACTCTAAATTCCCTCTATTACGCTTGATCAATTGAATAACTACTTTGCTTCCAGACATAAAAACCAAAAATGAAATATATGCAGAAAGAACAGTGCTAAAAATCCAAGCTTTTTTCCCGAATCGAGCTTCCGAGTGAAGTGTTGGTGATAAATGAAACGTAATACGAATATCAGAGAGATTAATTTGAAATCTACCCAAAATCAAGTCTCTTGAACTTTGATTCAGACAAAAAATCAGACGTTGTGGCACTGCTCATGCAGTAATTGCAGTAAACCACAAACCAAGTACAGGCGAAATTAATAAAAGAAAGACAAACTTAAATTTCCAGAAACTGCACAATATGTGGCCAATTAAAATCCTCAGCAGGTAACTAAACTTGCAATTCAACGATTCCTCTTCAAGCCCTGCATCAAATTTCATCAATCTCTGCTCGGAGTCGATCAATTCCATTATTATAACAATCGTTAGCAAAACCCGAATCACAATCCATCGAATCTCCGGAAAAACAGAACAGGAGAGGGTGAAACGGAAAAACCTGCTGCATTGCTGGCAGAACCGCTGCCGGAGTCCGGCAACGATGACCGCCGCCGCCTTGGCGTGCGCCTCGCAGACCTTATGTCGCCGATGATACCTCTTCGCTTCGGTCAGATCGGCCGTGCACTTCTCCGCCTGGCAGATCGGGTACGCCGCTCCGCCAGCAGCTCCGCCTCCACCTCCTCTCCCCCTTATCATCGGTGGCTGAATCGACGGCGGCTGAATTCTTTCCTCCGCCTCCTCATCTCCCTCCAAATCCCCGTTCTCCGCCGTCGCCACAGAGGCGTAGGCGGCGGCCGACGCCTTATACTTGGAGCTCCGCTGCGTATCGGACGGGGTCCGATCCATGGCTTGAGGGAGTGAGGGGGAGTGGAGACTGGTGAAAAAGAGGCGAGGAAAGGGTGGTGAGGAGAAAAAGAGAGAGAGAGGGAGGGAGGGGTTTGTGGTCCTCAGTCCTCGCCATTTTTACTTCCATCGTCAACTTTGTCCGTAGATCGAAGAAATGGAGAGGTAGTAAAAGACTTGCAGTAAATTCAAGGAAGCGGAAGGGTTTTCCCGCAGATTTTTATTTTTTTTAAATATATATTTTTACCCAGGTAATTTTCAAAAGTGAGCATTATGTAATATTGGAATTTATTTGGATTTCTTTAGAATTTGACATGATACTAAAAAAAAATTCTAAGAGATCCCGCATGCGCTCATGGAATGATGGGAAATAGAAATGGCTTTGTTTCTATGCGAA
The DNA here is from genome assembly GCF_001263595.1 of Phalaenopsis equestris. NCBI lineage: Eukaryota > Viridiplantae > Streptophyta > Magnoliopsida > Asparagales > Orchidaceae > Phalaenopsis > Phalaenopsis equestris. The sequence continues at coordinate 4,739,762 of NW_018165201.1, read as the reverse complement.
ATTTTGTAATAAAAAAATTTATAGGGTTTGATTCGCATAAATTAAAAATTCCACTATTTCTCATTATTATAGAAAATAAGATTATTAAATAAAGGCTGTAACACCCTTAAATTATAGTGAATATAACTGAGAATATTTTAAAAATATTGAAATGTGATTAAAGTAGTCGGTAAATGATAATGATTTAGCAAAAATAAATAAATGATGATAACAAAACATTTATCTCACTAAATGGGGTCAAGTGCATGAATCCTTTTTTTCATTTGTCCTATTTTCTATCATATTTTCATTAAATTCTAAATAATTAAAATCATTTTTTTTTATACAATATGCTCAAGTCTTCCTAGATCTACCTCAGCATTTCTTAACAGAAGTCGATCTAAAAGATTTACTCTTCTAATCTGATCATTAGATAGCCGACGTTTAATTTGACCGAACCATCTAAGACGACTCTTTCTAATTTTATGTGTCACTGGAGCTGCACCAACCCTATCACAGATAACTAAATGATGATCGTTGAGCGAAGAATAACAGATTGTTGATTGAACGACAACATATGAGCAATAATGAATAACTAAATATTAATGATAGTGTGAAGATGTTCTAGTGATAATAATAGGGCATAAGTAATTATTAATGACGATCATTGAAGTCAAATATTGAGTAGAGCTCTTGAATTATTCGGGCCTCTAATCTCTCCCTTTTTTAGTTGAGATCTTTATCATGGTGTATTTTTATAATATTAACCAAAATCATAAAGGCCTTAAGAATTGAGCCAGCTCAATCACATTTGAATTAAACCCTTGTTAACTGATACACCATCAATGAAATTTCATCATATGACAGGAATTTTGAGGCATAACATAGGTTTTGAGATAATCTTTTAAGTAAGAAATTGTTAAACTTTGATCAACTCTCCGGGCGTTTTTCACAGAGAACAAATTAGGACCTATATATATAACATAAAGGAAATGTTATAAATAGGGGTGTAAACGAACCGAACACGAGCTCAAAAAGTGTGTTCGTTTTTGGTTTGTTTGCTTAACGAGCCGAACACAAGCTGTTCACGAACAAAGAGTATTTTTAACAACTCTAATCATGTAGCCATAAGACATAAGACAATAAGGATTTGAACAAAATTTAAAAATTATTATTTATATTAAAACATCATTTGAATCTAATTTAACAATTTTTAATATATATATAAACTTGATGAGTAGTATTTCAAGTCAAAACAAGCCGAACACAAACGAACACATCTTAGTTCTTGTTTGGCTCATTAACTTATCAAACAAAATTAACGAGTCGAACACGAACTTCTTAATGAGCCGAACACAAGTTGTTCGCGAACAATTTGCCGTTTTGACTTATAAATGTCTATCAATTTTGAGATCTGCATAACATTATTATATATAAATAAATAATTGTTTTGTAGATAAATATATAAATATTTGGTAAATATGTTAAAACGGCATTTTCATCATGATTTTTTAAATTTTTTTAAGACATTAAGTGTCACCGTAGTGGGCCTCAGTTATCTTATCTCCTTATTCTTTGCCTTACACAAATTGTGAGATTAAAGAATTTTATGCCACATGTACTAAGGATTTTGTTTAGGGGTAGTATTAGCCTCTTATGTACAACCCTACAATATATATATA
>NW_018165201.1:4723783-4738038 GCF_001263595.1 Phalaenopsis equestris | reverse complement strand
TATATATAATGTATTTAGTTATAATATTGTATATGAATTTTCTTAAATAAAATTATTTTATCATTTAAAATATATCAATCCTATCCAATTGAATCATTAAACTTTAAACTTTTTTTTCTTTTTATTAAATATTGAGAAAATAAAAGATTGATTTTTTTTAAAAAAAAAAAAATAAAAATACATAAACTTTAGAACACCCGATTTATACACCCTTAAATACCTTTTTATTTGTCATGTGCATACCACCCAATTTTTATGTATTTATAAATCTAACATAAAATTTATTTTTTATATTTACGCAATCTAAATCTTTTATTGCACATAAAATATCATTGTTTTAACTTTTAAAATATGAAATACGAACGTTTCATTGGTTTGATCAGGGTTGAATCGATGGCTTAACAGGATAATGTAATAAATATTTAAAGTATTTTAATATAATATATATAATATAATAATGATATATTAATATCATTTTTATTGATTTAATAAATAATATTTTAATTTAAGACAATATTTTCTGACTATTTTGAACAATATTCTAAATTAAAATTTTAATACATGATATTTTCACTATTTTTAATTCAAATATCTTATTTCCAAATAAAAATCATAAAATTAAAGTTAGATAATATTTTAACCTCAAGGTTCTTTAGAAGTAAAACTGATTTACCGGTTCTAACTGGTTCGATCTCGATTATACAATTCTGAGCTTGAATCAAACGAGCTAAATGACTTATTTGAAGTTAAACTGATCGTACCACCAGTTCGATTTTTAAATTCATATATCTATGATATATATATGTCCAAATTAAAATTAAGAAAATTTTTCAATATATAAATACATAAGAATTGAATGGTATGCATGTAATTTAATTATTTTTCTCATCATAAATATGTTATTATTTATTATAATTTCCTTGCCGAAAGGTCACTCCAACTCTGCAAGCATAACTCGAAGACACATCCGCTTTCTGTGCTCCTATCTTTCCACGAAGCCTGTTTGGTGTATCGGAAAAAGAACTCTAGAAAGCGACCGCGCTTTGTTCCGTCGCGTCGTTGTCGGTCGGCCCTGAGTCGTTTGTGGGTCCCTTTGCTTGGTCCCAGTATGCGTACCTCTCAACAGGCGCACTTTCGTATTATATATTCCTAAGGCCTGAGATTTGAACAAAAATTTGAATACGTGCGAGATTTTTCAGAGGATATTAAGAGATTATATATAAATTACAACTCCTGTAATATCTCTATAATTTACCTATAATCCCTCAATAATAACCTCCGACATGTGCAGCTCTGCGTACATCTTATGTATGCCAATTTTTGCCCTGGGATTGGGCTTCAGCTTGGGTTTAGGCGAGTTCATGTCTGCTCATTATTTTTGAAAAATTTCATTATTCATATTCGATTCGTTTATATATTGGGAGCAAAAAAATTATTTGTGTTCAACTTGTTATGAGCAGATCATGAGCTATTTCGTTAATAAGAAAATATTTAGACCAGGTGAGATTTACATCTTATTATTTATATATTTAAATATTTATTTAAATATGATTTAATATATTTTTATAATTTTAATTGATTATGAATTTTTATTGTCATGATGTCAATTAAATTTTTTTAATAAAATTAATGAATTATATATATATTTAAATATTATTTCGAAAAAATATGGGGCCAATAGTGAGTATATTACACGTGGAAGAAAAGCGATAGAGGGTTATTTCTTGGGTGAATGTTATGGTGACCCTATATTTGTACAATTATTAAATTATTGATGAATGCTGCCTGCTCGTAGCTGTGGCAGGGGACGCGATCCGAGGGAGTAGTACTTTGCCGCAGGCCTAAATGGGAACTCTTGCAAGATCCGGTACTTCGACGTGAGAATAAGGATATTTGTTTGTTGAGATTTACTAATCAGGCTTAAATTTATAGAAAATTTACATATATACTCCCTAATTTTTATATACTTACATATCTAACATTTAAACTTCAATTTTTACATATATACCATTAGTGCTGTGATGTGCCAATTTTGAGCCGATCCAAAAGTGGCTCAAAAATCGAATCGAATTGCTACAATACAGATCAAATTGGACTCATAGACCGGCTCGATCCATGTTTGATCCAACTTGGATTGAAATCGAGCAATTTTTTAGCCGGATCTAATTGTGAGCAAGCCGGCTCAAATGTCATTTTTGGCTAGTGAACCTGACTGATCTGGCTCGAATGTCGCTTTTGGCTCATGACCTTGGCAACCCTATAAAACATTCAACAACCACAAGCAATAAAAAACAAAGGAATAATTAGAAACTAAGGTTTCTAGCACCATTACAACATAATCTAACTCTAAAGTAAATATCCTTCAATGATGGATATCACACCACAGAGAATTAGATAAAATGTCGTCCTGAATGTGGTACTAAATACCCCATATTAGATAATTTATCTTATCGCCAATGGCAAACCGAAAAAAACGTATACACATTTATCATAATAAAGTAGAGATGCAATAAATGACAACTATCTTAGATGCAAAACCCAATATTTGGAGAAGTTTGTTTTTGAATAGACCAAAAGGAGAAGGTGAGGTTAAAGAGATGGAGGTCACAGATCAAGCAATGAGCAAACGACACCACCGAAGGCTTTTAGTTGCTGGAACGTTGTACCAGAGTGTCGATTCCTCCTCATTCCTCGCCTAAGGTTAGAGATTTTGAAAAGGGCAGGCAAGAGAAGGCCAAACGAAATGGAGAGCAGACAAGCGATTGTGGGATTGAGAATATTTTAGGGTTTAATGAATTACCAAATAAACTGTCTGCATATGCAGTTCACAATGTGACACGAGGCCCCATTTATATCGTTCGCTTATTATCGATCTGTTTGTTGGTGAGATCAATCTGATCTAACTTAGGATAAAAAATTCGATCGAAAAAAGTCTAATCCAAAGGTTTGGATCTTAGCTTGACTCATTCTATTCGATTTGATCTCAATTTTAACTCAAATCCAAATCAACTTTGTAGCGATTAACAATCTTCAAGCTAATTTCACCTTACCTATGTATCAAATTGTTGATCCCAAATCTATCCTGTGAAACATGCCTAAAAATCGGTGCGATAAGAACCGTGGGGGGGGATGTAACACTAGCCCCTCTAGGGAAAACTGACGTATTCTCGGGATTAGTGACTCATTTTATATATTGGAAGTGGCAGTTACAAGAGAGCATGAGAGAGAGTTCTCCCTATATAAGATGAGTCTAGAGAGAAGAGCCAAGAAACCCCTCATAAATGATATGATGATCCTATTTATAAAAGCTAGAGGGACAAATGTGTTAAATTACAAAGGGGTTGCACATCGTATTATTATCTCGGTAGGTCTTTGGGTAGATCGACTTTAGTCTGGACATCTATCGACCTTCGTTCTAGGAAACCAATCTGTTTTTGAGTGGGGTGGTCGATTGGCTTTTGGATGGCCGATCAGCTTTCTTGATTATTATTTATTGATGGTCTCTGGAGATATTTGGCGAAGCTATTCAGAGAGCTCCATGTTGATACTTGTTTGATTGTTAGGTGTGTTATACTTTTAATCGATCGTTGGCCTGAATGCCTGTCCTTGGTTGGCCAGGGTGGCCCTTTGGTCGTTTAACTTTCGGTGGGTCGACTAGCCATGGGCCGGGCGACCTTCGGTCGAATGGTGGTCTTCAACCGATCAAATTCATGAGGATTTGTAACTTTTCGTCCAAGGAGATTCTAGCCATTTATCTTTACGATCTGGACCGTTATATTATTTTAAGATTCGTGCAGATCATTTTTTAATGTACATAAAAATTTTTATATGTAAATGTATATTAATTGGGTGATATGAATGTACATGCCCCTAAATTTAAATGTGATAATAAATTCTAAACGCGGGTGCCATTTTAGGATCACTTATACTGCGTTTATTATCAATATGTCATCGATAAGTTTATATGATCATGCATGAATTTCAATGTATTTTAAATAAGAAATCTTCCGTATTTAGATTTAAAATCATCCAAACTCTAATTTTAACAAATTTATGATTAAACTACAAAACAAACACAATGACACTGCAAGTGATTCAATTCAAGTCCATATAAGCCCCCAAGTCAATCACTTGGAAGTGCAATAAAAAAAATTTAGTGCATTAATTGGAAAACTAAATAATCTCTAAATTTGACATGCTTATATTCAAATCAAGTGGCTTGACAAGAGAAATCTAACGAACATAAGATTTCTCAATTCTGGCATCATAAGACACTTAAATGCTGAAAAAAAGAATTGAGATGATCGAGCGAGTTAATATGAACAATCCAATTAAGTTTTACTATCATCTATTGCTGCAGCCAAGTATAGCTGTTGAAACTATTAACTTACTGGTTATAACTCAACTATGTATGTTAGTGTAAAAATTGAAAGATACCTCGAGTGAGTTTTTGCCTTGATGGATACCACATGTGATAATGGTGCATTGATTCTAGTATGGGAAATATTAGATGATAACATGCACATCATTTAATGATTGGCAAGACAAATATATCCTATGCAAACTTTTTACACAGATAAATCAACTAGTGTCAAAATAATAATAATAAAAATAATAATAAAAGAGAGGCTGAGAATTTCCTTTACAAAATCATCATAATTAACATAACAAAATCTACAACCATAAAAAAGAGTCATTTTCATACATACCACAAAATCTAACACCTAACTTTCAAATTTACATACATAACACTAATCTTTAATATCACATCAAACATACCACTGCTGCTAAGTTCTAAAAGTGAAGAACACCTTCTAATGCATAACTTCCAGACACCAAAGTGTTATAAGTGTAAATATCAAACTTTAGGTGCTAGATATGTACATATTAATGAATTAAATTGTGCGGTATGTATCCAAATTTCCAAAAAAAAAAAAAAATTCATAAATTAGGCAAATCCTTATAATTTTTATTTTATTTCCCTCCATATATTTTATTCCAAAGCGCCTAATTCCAACATAAACTACAATAAAAACAGTACACCAACATAACTGAAACTAAATCCATAATACAATTTTAATCCACTGCACCATATCCTTCTCCAAACAAAATTAGAAACATCACAATTCTATTTAAAAATTCAACCTTGAACTTGTTCAACAAACAATATACAAACAAAACAAAGAAACTAATCTTCAAAATTGCAAATCTTACTCGAATTTCACCACAATGCAAGAGATGTCATCTTTGCTCTTCCTGATGAGAGCCTCCTCTGTCAAATGTTTAGCAGCAGCCTGAGGATCCTTAATACCTTTGATGGCGTCGATGACCTCCTGGTTTGACATCACCTGATAACACCAAAGCTCAATTAGCAATTATAGAGTATGAGAAACAGAGTAAGGTGCTAGATAGTCCACTGACTGTTTACATGAGGTCATTTAGCCGCAAAGTTTATAAAAATGTCAAATTAGTCCCCAAACTCTGTAAATTGGGGCTGAAAGAACCCTCACTGTAGATTATTTCAACCCATGCTAAAAAAAAAAAATCTAGGGACTAAACCGACACTTTATAGAATCCGGGACTAAACCTCCTGCAAATGAATCTGAGAACTATTTTGACATTTTACGCACAAGAAAAGTATCTGTAAAAGGAAAATTGCTGCCAAAAAAACTCACCTTCCACAATCCATCGCTCGCTAAGACAAGATAATCCGTCTCATCATCGATTATCTCCTCATTGACATATGGTTCAGAGCTAAGGTGCACCTTCAAACTCCTATCTCCGAACGCCCTCGCAACGGCAAGTTGTCCGTCAACACGGGGCACATCTCCTGAATTATCAGCATAGTTACAATCACAAATAGATTAAAGGGGCATTTACATACATACCACATAAATATACATACCACATAAAGCATTTACATACATACCACATAAATCTTATATATTTACATATCTAATACCTAAACATTTAGATTTACATGTATATCACTCAAATCTTTAACATCAAAAATAAAAATATCACCATCACAACCTTTTTGAAGTGAAATAAGTATGACAAACTTTGGTTGTTAGATATCTAAATACACAAAACTTGTGTGATATATATGTAAATTTCCCTATAATAAAATGGTTCCGCTAAAATCAAATAGAAGCATCAGAAAGAAGTCATATCATTTCAGCTCATTCATTTAATAATTTATAATTTACTTGACTATTAAAAAAAAACATAAAATGAGTTTTATATGAATATGGACGAGTTATTCATCAAGTGCACTTGTTCGCTCACAACCTTATTTATCACATAGATATTATATCATACCAGGAATTTTCGAAACAAAACCGCCTTTCTTCTCGATTATCTCGCGCTCTTCGCTGGGTTCATGATCAATGGAGAGTTGTTTGGCTGTGCCATTCTTGCAAATAATTGCACGAGAATCTCCTAAATTAGCAACAACAAGCTTAGATCCATCTATTAAGATAGCTGTTACAGCAGTGGAGCCGCCTTTTCCCAATTCTTTAGCTTTCTCCAAAATCGTGCTATCGGTAATTTCATATGCTTTCTTGATTGCGTTTTTCGTGTCAGTGAAGAAATCGGGCTGATCGAATCATGATGAATATATGAGATAAAAGGGAATAAAAGTTAGCATGGTGAAACTAAAGGTTGATTGCATATGATAAGTTCCTAATTATTTTTGTGAGGGAAAAAGCAGCTAATATAAAAGTGCAGCATTTACATAAATACCTCAAAATTTTTATATAATTACATATCTAGCACCTAAGCTTTCGTATTTAAATAAATAACAATCAATTCTTTGACATCAAAAAAAAAAATAATAATAAATAAAACTAATACTTATTTTTTAAAAGTGATACACTTTTTCATGCATAGATATCTAATACCAAGATATTATGAATATGAATATCAAACTCTGTCTGTTGATATGTAAATGCATAAAACTTGTGTGGCATGTATGTAAATTTCCCAAAAAACTAGTAATTGTTTGGATGACAATTTTTTAACATTCCTTCCAAATTTATCTTAAAAAAATTGCATTTGAGAAAATGTAATAGAAGATGTGGCCGAGGAAATAATTTTTAATACTGAAAGACCACAAAGCATACACGAAACCTGAAATTAGAACATGAGAATGGAAAACATATTACCTGACGCAAGATATTGTCGAATAAATGTGACTGTAAATAGTTTGGAACATCATGACCCATGTGGCCATCAAAAATGGCAAATAGGCCCAGCTCGGAGTCGCCAGCATGCTTAAACTGAGCTACTATATAATCCTCCATTGGATGATTAGATTGGCCCTTTACCAAGTGGTATCCATGCCTGATATGCCTTCCTGACATCTTAGTTTTGCCTTTTCCAGTTGTATCTGTGTTTGAAGAAGACAACCCAGCTTTAACCTGTAAGAGGAATTCCCACTTTTTATGTAATAATGAAATTACATATGATGGAAAAATGCCACATTACAAAAAACAGGAAAGTATTACAGCTTGAATTGAGGTTTTCACCTTCTGAAGTGTAACCATAAGGAAGAATTGGAGACTAGGATGGAAAAGAGTATAATGCCAAACTATTCCTCTAACTGCTTACTTGGGGCCATTTTAGTCCAATAGCTATAAAAGTGCCAAATTAATTCCCAGATTTTTAAATTAGGGGTGAAATAGCCCTTTGTTGGGACTATTTTAGCCCGTATTAAGAGAGTGGCGATTAAATTGACACTTTTATAGACTCTGGGACTACAATGGCCCCATGCAAAAAAAAGTTAAGCGATTATTTTAACAGTGTTCTCCATGAAAAATTATGGGAAAGACAAAGAACATCAAGGCACATGCTGCTTCAAACTCATCATCACCAATTGTTACAAGTAACTTAACATTTTGATACCCAAAATCTTACATTCTTTGATCAAAGGTCAAATCAGATCGTTGTGCTCAAGGATCACAACAAGAAAGCGAGGAAGCAAAAATCCCTCTCATTTAGGGGGTTTCATTTTGGAGAAGCATGCAATATCTAAGTTATTGAGGTTTTCATTCAGGGCTTCTGAAGCCATTCTTGAAATTTTGCACTAACATATCAAGAAAAAGATGACATACATACCCTCATGGCTACAATTTTTTTAAGTGTATGCATCTCCCTGTTTTTTCTCTTTAAAAAGCTTACATCATTCGTAAGTAACGCTAGCAAAAGCTCTTTATTTGTACAAGAATGATTGAGGACTGCAATCCTAATGTGTTATAGCCTATCTCCTCTCTTGTGGATGTAAGCTTAAGAACATAAATCTTGGTGAATTATGTGTTGTGTTTGTTTGTTTGGTTTTTTTTTTATTATTATTTTTAATTTTTTTCTTATTGAAAGACACTTCCTAATTCAAGTTAACTTGTCGCTCTTGTTCCAACGTTATCAAGCATGAGCTGTTTAGGGCAGGTTTTACCAATACTTGTGCAATTTATATTCTAAGATTATAGATGGAGAAAGGTTTTAACATTTTGTGATCTAGAAAAGCAAATCTAGATAAGAAACAAATAAAATCCCTAATTGTGGATTGTTAGGGAAGTTGATCAAAAGAAGATTCAAGTTGAGCTACATACACCAATAAGCACTTTCATTTTTAAGCCAAATATTTACGCGTATGAATGAGGGCTAATCATCTAATTGTTACACACCAACATATATTTCAACTATTTGATATGAGAATAAACCCAAAATCTCAAGTACTTTAACAATCTCCCCATTATCATCGTCCATCACGCCTTGAACAAAATTATCGCCAAATATCATGCACCAAAAGCTCGTTCAAAGTTGATCCATCATGAGAGTCATTTGCTCTAGAACCATGATGAATCTTGGTGGTAGGGCCGAAAATCATGGAACTACATATTGCATGAACCACGTGATTTAGTGAAACCATCAACTTTGATATCACTTGCTAGAGAGATGCACTACTAGTAAGTTCTATTTTCAATCAAAAAGTAGGCCCAATGATTTAATATTTCAGCGCCGGAAAAATTTGAACTACATGATGTAAGACCAAACCCAATGAGACAAAATCCAATGCCACACGTGTCTGCACAAAATATTAAATATAAAACTCATTATAGCCACATAATATAGACATAGACTTATAAGTTTGTATTAAAACAAACCAATAACTAGGGCAATTTACAAGGGTCATTAGGGACGGTTGCAACTTTTTAAAAAGGTGATTGTAAACCTGCGGTGAGGAAAATGACTTCATAAAAGATGCAGAGTGAATTATAAATATTAATTTTTTCCAAGAAGTCAAACAATAACTCTCTTACAACTACCACATTTAAACTTATAAAAGAATGAATTAAGAATTACTAGTATAACATCAAAGAAAGATCACAAGTCAAAGCAATATCATAGCAATAAATTTTCTCTTAAATCAACATTAATAAGACTCTAAACTAGTATGATTAAAATTTATAAATTTAAATATCTAACTCTCATCGTATAGAGGGCCTTTATTAGAATCATGATTCTAGTGAATTGCTTTCTCCCATTCTTATCCTCGATCGTGTCAATATTCTCCTACTCTTTCTCCTCATCATCAATCTCAACCATAATCAACTTCCATAAACAATAAAAATAAGAATATTAACTAAAATTAAAATTCATGACTTTTGATGAATATAAATTGATTTATATGAATTTTTATAATAACTTTTAAAGTTATTTTCTCATTGAATTGTGTTAGTCTTCCTCCTTCCTACGACAAAGAAGAGATAATATTGTCAGATCTTCCTCTGCAGTTGTGGCTAAACTTCATTTTCATCCTCCACACTCATTATATATTAGTCTAAAGGTCCTATTCCACTTATATTAGACGTTTATGCCAAAGAAGAAGAATCATTTTTGCTATTAAGCCTACAACCATAATGATATTTGCTATTAACTCTCTTGTCAAATTGTTGCCATGCCAAATGCTTTGACGTAGTTGCTTTGTTCTTCTAAGCATGAATCTTTTTACTTTTCAAAGAACTTTGGGATATGATGCAACATTATTATGAACTGATGGATGCTTTGGCATGCTAATTACACCATATTTAACAACTTTATCATAGTAGCTGGACTTCAATAGAATTGTGACCATTCAACCCCCTCCAATTTGCACTTGCAGATAATTTTTTCATGCCCGATCTTTTTAATTTCCCATTAAACTTTCTCATGACTTTTAACCTATCTGAAAAAATCTAAAGCAAAATTTTAATTTAAAAAATAGATTAAAAAATGTACATGTTAAAAAAATGAAATGATAAATTAAGAAAATAAAAAAATTAAGGTTAAGAAAAGAAAAAAAATGAAATTTTCATTGAAAATATGAGAAATGTTGTGGATGACGGCTTGTCAAAGCAATGGCAACGACAATGATAGCATAGAAGTTCGGATAAGAAATGAAACGAATTCAATGAGAGTATACTTGCTGGGTTGAAGGTTGTCGAGGAGAGGAATTGAGAGGTTTAGATTTATGTTTGAATGCAGTTTTAGATGGGATGAAATTACAAAATAGAGCTTTGAAATTATATCTAAGTATAAATATATATATTTAAGATCACCTAGCATAGAAGTTCGGATAAGAAATGAAACGAATTCAATGAGAGTATACTTGCTGGGTTGAAGGTTGTTAAGGAGAGGAATTGAGAGGTTTAGATTTATGCTTGAATGCAGTTTTAGATGGGATGAAATTACAAAATAGAGCTTTGAAATTATATCTAAGTATAAATATATATATTTAAGATCACCTATGATTTGAGATGTATGCCTCTTGTTTATTGTGTGGTGGAACGCTCAGCCTTGTTATCAAGGCATCCATAAGATGTATTCCATATAGCCAATTTTCACCAAAAAAACACTAAGGCGAACCTCTTATTATGTAATTTTAAGCATGGTATAATACTAAACCCTTATCCTCACCAATGTGCCTTAATAATCTCCCACTCACATGGGAACTCTTCACATTATTCATCGTTCCCAATCAAATAAAAGAAAATATAATGCATCAAAATCCCATTCAACGTGTCAATTAATCATGGGAGTCATCCGCTTATAATTTTTTTGCTCAACAATGGTGGACTTGTTAAGACTTATGGGATCATAAATTGAAAGTGTCACTTGATCCTACCTAAACTATTGACTCTAATACTACTTATCAACGCGGGTGTGAACCATAAGGAAACCAGAGTGAATCTAGATGGATCAATGATCACATTTAGTATATATACGTGTGTGTGTGTTTGTGTGTGTTTGTGTGTGTGTGTGTGTGTGTAACTTTGAAAATGTTGCTTCAAAGTGACCTTAATAAAATGATGAAGCCCAACCAAAATTATCCAAGGTATTAGGTAAGCTCTCAAGAAATTAAACTAACATAATGACAAGTTTCCAAATAATCTTCTGCAAAGAAAAAAAAGATTATAACTCCTGCTAAGTTTATTTTAGGACACTATTAACTAAGACTTAAATTTTAGCATAAAATTAGTATAATTTTTTCTTCGATTTAATCATTACTAAATAAAGATACCATTTCCAAATCATGAAAGGTTTTTACATTTCTTCAAACAAAAGCATTTCAATATTAGCAGTAACATTGTTGAAACATCCTCTAACATAGTTTAGAAAAATAAGAAAAACAAATTAACAACTCTTGTGAATCTTCTTGCTAGCTCAAATCCTGAAATCCCTAGCAAAAAAAAAAAAAAAAATCATAAATATATATGTTGCAAGTCAATTAGCTCTTGCCCTAAGCAAACAAAATAATGAAAAGACAACAAAATCCGACTGCTATAACATAATCAACTCCCATTTCCATACCCTCCCATCAACCCATATCAAGCCGTTCATATTCTTCAATCCCAAAACCTAAAACCTAAAAAAAAAATCCTCCTTAAACAACCCTAAGAAGCTTCCTTAAATACCCCACCCAAATCAACCAATCGAATGAAATGTAGAAGCATTCCCGGTTCATGATTTCATCACATTCAACCACAAGCAATAAATTCAACTTTACTCCCATATCAAATCCACCATCTAGGTTATTTTCCAAACAAAAATGAACATTTTTGCAGGATCTGATCGACCTAATTCCGCGCAAAAAAAAAAAAAAAAAAAGCAAACCGATCAAAAAGGGACGTACCTTCATCTTATGCAGGATATCTTTTCCCATCATTCTCCGACCAATTTGATTCTGAGCCGCCTTCTCTCAAACTTCAACGTTCCTAAGCTCTTTTCCTCTCTCCTCTCACATTTATCACACTGAAAAGTTGGCGGCGGCCGCGTATTTTGTTCGCCAAGCGCGGGATACTGGACCGGAAACTACGCTTCTTTGGTCGGGCCGAGCCGGATAGTAACCCGAACCGCTTGAAAATTTACTTATGTACTCCTCAATTTCTAAGTATTTACATATCTAACACCAAACAAATCTATGTATGAAATAATAAGATAATGTTATTTTTAATAAGATAATTAAAATTTTAGTGGTATAAATATAACAAATTAAATTTAAGTGTTACTAATATAAATGCATAAGAATTGGGTGGTGTGTATGTAAATGCTCCTTTTTTTTAAATGAAAATGTACTTACATATATACAAATCTATATATGAAATATTCATCTTTAAGATATTAAGGATGACAATATTTTCTTATGTAATAGGCATGTAAATATATATGAAAGATTTTGATAGCATAATTGTAATAATTAAAGTTTAGGGGCTATATATGTAAATATAACAAATTAGATGGTGGGTATGTAAATGTCATAAAATATAAAAATGACCCAACCCGACTGACCCGACCCGATCATGCCCAAACAAAACCTCTTGACGGGAAGATAAGCTTGGCGGAATATTATAATGTTTGAGAGTTCAAAAAGCAGTCTGCATTTGTCAACTTGCATAGTTAAATTATTATTTGGTCCTCCATCATTTTCTTTATTATATTTTAGCACATTTATAAATTTTTAAGATTTAAAAGAAAATATTTAGGTTTTTTATAATGATTAATATTATTAATTATATTTATAAATTCGAAATTAAAATAAAAAAAATATATTTAAATGTGATCTCAAAGAAAACCTTCCCTCTCATCTGATTCGTGATTTTAAGCTTTTGTGAGTAGCTAGGGTTTTCACTTTCGTGTCTCTCCGACGACGATGATAAGCCGTCTGCGCTTTCTCCGGCGCTTCGTCTACATCCATCCATCTCCTACCAATACTGTGCTTCAATTTCTTACTTGCCGCTATCTCTCGACTCTCTTCTCGTCAACCATGATAGAGCAAGGGGGCCAAAGAGTAAAATCTCTGGTCTCCCTTCATTTTAAAAGGAAACGTGGAGAAGATGGATTCTGCACTAGAGCAATGGAAGGGGAGGAAGCCCTGCTCTTCTCGCCCTACTTATCGGTACGCATTCGCTGCAGCATAGATTTCGCGGTGAGTTATTCAATTGATTGATTGTGCAATGCCATAATAGTTTTATTGAGGTATATCTCGTATGCTTGATTGAATTTTCTAAATCTATGGTGATGATGATCACTATTTTCTTAAAATATTTTCCAATTTATAAATTTTGAAAATTATACATACAAATGTAATATTAAACTCTTATGGTTAAATGGATACAAATTTAAAATCTACATGTTAAGATTAATATTACCATATTGATAAAATCGGGATGGATTGAGCAGAAAATGCTAGGAAGTTGACATAGGTTATGTGGGCATACAAAATACAGGAGAAGATGCTTTAACAAGGTTGCCACAAAATTGATGTGGTAATCATAGGATGGAAATTAGATATATAATAAATAATATGACTGAAAGTTTTTCGAAAGATTTATCTAGATTATGTTTAGCACAACATGCAACAATTTCCAAAGTGAATAGATAATTACTCCTGAATTGCTTTCTAGTTTGGATAATTCTAATGCTGCTGATAATGACGATGATCATGAATGCGTTATTTCATATTCCTCTAGTTTACAACTTATTCTTTTTGGCATATTATCATTCTTCACATTATTATGTTACAATGCATAAGCATTTGTAGGATACACTTGCAGAAGCTCTGTCGTGTTTTGGTGCGGATTCTACAAGTATAGATGAGATTAATTCCGAAAAACCATCTGAGGTGATTTCGTCAACTGTCCAGTTTCCATGTCAACATATGCATATTTACTGTACTTCCAACATATAATATATATATATATATATATATATATATA
>NW_018165201.1:4689081-4723729 GCF_001263595.1 Phalaenopsis equestris | reverse complement strand
TATATATATATATATATATATTAATGATTTCTTGAGTAGTCTACTACAGTGTATCTTTATAGAAATAGCACCCATGTATTTGAAGCGACACAAATCTCAAAGAGAACAGCAAAACTTTTTCAACTTTGATTCTCAATGATTCTAGAAGGTTCAGCAAGTCGTTTAAATGTTTGGGTGCTAGTTACTCAAACAAGTAGATTTTAGTGGCGTATTTGTAAATCTTTATTTTTATTTTTTTTGGATATTAATGTGCTATGTGAAAAAATATTTGTGCTTTGGTTTGTTCGCTTGCTTTTTTTTCCTCCTAAAGCTCGTTTTTCTAGTAGATGTTTTAGACTCTCAATTGCCCCCAAGTCATTTTCTTAATTTTTTATGATGTTTTTTATTTTAGATTGTTGCAACTTCTGTATTTAATATTTATCTAGTTAATGTACCTAATAGATGTCAGTGTATGTAATATATTTCTAAAACAAAAATTAAAAGCATACTTTGGTAGTATGGATGAAGCCTTTCTACTGCAGCTTATCCTTAAGATTTGCCAATCATTCTATTTATGGGCTGCAAGCAGGTGGCTAATGGTTTTTAAACAAAGCTAAAATGAAACAACTCATTTTATGATTTTGAAGTGCATGTTTGTAATGAAAGTATGGAAAATGCTAATGATTTGTGCTGCTATTGTTCAAGTAATTTTCCAATTGGTTGTTTCCATCTTTCGCTCCTTATAAAATATACTTTTTTTTATTCTCTAAATTATACAATACCCTCTGCAGACTTGGATAACTTCCCTATTTGCCAAAGGCCAAGATGTGCATGCATGCATTTCCTTAGCTTCGGATTCTATTGGTTTAAAATACGTACCTGAATATGAAGTTTCCAAGGGTGAGCGGTTTGATTGGCTGAAGAGCATTGAGGTTTTGGTTAATCTTGTTATTTGCAATCACATGCTTAATTTTTATTTGTCAAGCCTTCAAATTTTTTTATGATTTTTTGTACTTTTTTCATTTCTCTTCTGATTAAGCATGTAGGAATTCGAAAAATTCCTAACAAGCTTATGCAGCTACATCCCTTCTAGTTGTTATTTTTCTTATATGTTTTGTGGAATTCTTTACAGAATATAATGTACACATTAATATCTTATTATTGCGGATATACTTTTAGATTCTTGAAAATTAGGACATTATATCCCAAAGATTTGCCCATGGTCACGATATGACATTGCCAAAACGACACTAACTTTTAAAACTAGGACATTGCATGTCTTGGACACAATTTAGTTTTTTTTATAGATTATTAATATAGAATACATAATGCATAATATTTTCTACTAAAGACAACACCCAGTAAAGCACACTGTCATAAATTATATTTTACAAAAGAAGCTTAACAATATCAATAGAAAAACAAATATTATTTTAAGTAAAAAATGATTTGTCACGCGTCATTTGTCGTTGGTAAACAAATTTCAAATATTCAAAATCATTAATTATTGTTTGTTGTTACATATTTTTTGCATGCATTAATGTGTCATAAATGACCCTTCCCTTGCGCATTTGTCCTTGTCTATGTTCGTGTCTATTCTTATGGCATGTTGAGTCAGGTTTGGGCTATGTCAGGTGGTGTTTTTTTAAATGATTTTAATACAACTTTGAGCGCATAGACACATTTTGGGGTGTGTTAGAGACATGTCTATTTTTTTAAGCATGGCAAACACATCTAACACAAGCTCAAAAGGTACTTATGGAAGTCTTTGTGCTTCCTAACACCTAACCGTGATTAAAAGAGAAAATGAATCTCTCTCACTCAACCTCTCCCTTGATTACGAGTGTAATTGCGCGGAGTTTGGTTGACCTCATGTTCTGTTCGAGCTACTAAGCCAAAATTTTGTTTGTATTTAACTCGTCGGTTTTGAACTAAACATGAGTTGTTCATGAACATAAAGTCTATTTAAATGCCATATACACATTCTTAAAAATGCATGTTATCATGTGTGGTGTGTAGATATGATTGTGAATATGAACAATCTATACATACATATTCACACATGTAGATCCGGCCCGAATATTATGCCTAATGTCTAGTCTGTTATCTTCCGCATCCTTGTCAAGGGTAGAGAGAACTCCTTTGCACGTGAATGCAAAATCAAGCTCCTGTTTCTAGGAATAACACTTCAGTTCCTTGAAGCTTAAAGTATCTCCCTTCTTATCTTGATGTGATTAACCGAAATTGATCCGACCCGAATATTAAATGAGTCAAAAATCCCAACTCGAATTGACCCTTCAACCCGCCAACTTGAACCCGACCCATATAGCTTGTTTAAAATAAGGAACTACTAGATTAAAATTTGATCAGTTTAAGGTCAATTTTGAGTCAATTTCTGATCAATTCCGGGTTAGTGGGTCTAGTTCTAGCCATTTGCTGGTCAACCCAAATCCAACCCAAAAAACTAAACAGGTTAGGATATTTAACCTGAACCCGATCCCAAAATTATTTGGGTCAACGCAAACCCGGCGGGTCAATTTTTGACACCCTTGATTTCTATTCATGAAAGGCTTGTTAGCGACATACGAGATTGGCTTAGGCATAGATGAGCCGGCTCTCGGAGTTCATCATGACAAACAGTTCAGTTATAAAATTATTGCATCTCATTTTTTTCTTGGGTGTGCCTTTCTTAAACTTTCCAGCATTATTGCTGCTTCGACCATTCAATTGCCTCTTTCCTCTTCATATGACAGTGAGGAAGGCCAAAAATCAGTTACCAGGCCTAAAGTTCTCTTCAAGTTTTTTCATGTGATTCGGAGGAGGGTTTGCTGTCCAAAGCTTAGATGCTAGAGAGCATCTATTGAAATAGCAAGTACCTCGCAACTCACTTCACTTTCCACATTATAATGTTTGAAAGTAGATTGACCATTTTCAGCATTGTTGAGCTTCTAAAGTACTCATCTTCAAGGTCATCCAAAGTACTCACCAACAAAGCCAACCAAAAGTTGAGTTGGAAGGAGCACCCGCAGATGATCTCGAGAATGATATTGGTTGCACTTTGTCCATGTCATTGTATGATTGTTTTTACTGCTTTTGTAGAATTTAATTTTAGATTTACCACTTGTTACATATGATTGTCATTAATTTTCAATAACTTTATGGACATTTTTTTAGTAGGCTTTGTTAAAAAAATTGAAATAAACAAATGCTTTCAAAGCTATTTGACCACTTGGGCACAATTTTTATAAAATTATAGATAAGTCTCATCCAGTTTGGGATCATAGCATAGGCCATGTGCCAGGGTTACAAAGTACAAACATTGGACTAGTTGACAAATGCTATTTGTTGTACTTTCATCCTACAAGCTTAGATGTGTGTGCATGTAGGTTAAATAATATTGCATTCTTATAGAAGACCCTACCTATATACATGTCATGCCAGCTTGTCTACCAGGCGACATTATAAGACTTATTTCTTCTTTATATTTAGGCTAAATTATAATAATATTGACTTATGTCAGATTGATGCATGGGTGGAGTTATAACTATTTCTTGTTCAAAGAATATTAAACTTGCTTTCTGCCTTCTTAAACTTTGCTAGACTTGGGAGGGTTTTCACCGTGCTTTGTTGAGTCCCACTTTCAAGTCAATGCATTTGCCCCTATGGACTACTGTAATCCTCTCAGCATTTTACTCAAATTTTTGAGAGAATGTCTCTTCAGCCAAACCTTTGATTAGTATCAGAGGCTACTCAATGCACGTTGTGGCGAGACCCATTTTAAATTAAGATATTTACCTAAATTGGTACTGTGAGGCTAGTTTAGGTATTTTTCTCCTCGGAATAATTCTATTAGTTTCACATTTACAATCAATACAGATTTTCACCCTTTTTGGACAATCCCATTTGTGAATTGTAGGACTCACACTTTCAACCTTGTCCTCTTAGATTTTTCTACTTTCTTGATTTTTTTATGATCATTTTCAGTTATTGTAGTAAGACCTTAATTGCCCTTGATCATTTTCAGTTATTGTTATCTTCATTTTAGTGGACCTGCTATTTCTCAAACTTTTGGAGGTGAAAAACTAATGTCCAAGTAATCCTGCAAACATGTTGGCACGAAGTGTCATTCTGACCGCTTATGTTTCTGTGCATGACAGTTTTTTTGAGGCAACCTTTTTTAGGAATTTAGCCTAGAACCTCTTTATGTGAAGTCGAAAATCCCAATTAACTTCTTTAATTTAGTTTTATTTATTATTAGACCTCCTATATTGTTAATCTTGTGGTTTTGTGCCCGTGGGATTCATATTTCTAAATGACTTATGTTTGGTGTCTTCTACATTTTTAGGTGAAATCATTAGGTTATATGATATGATCCGGAGTAAAATCGACAGAATTCTCCACAGAAATTAGGACAAAACAGATATATATTTTTTTAATAATTCAAATGAATACAAAGATAAAACATACAATTGGAGAGGTAGGCGATCTCTCCCAATTTCTGCAATTTGAGAGGTAGGAAATCTCTCCCATCACCTAAACCTAAGACTCACAACTCAATCTCATGTATAAAACCTATCTCTAAACATAATAAGCATACAAAAGTCAAACTTGCTCTTAGGCTAGGTGCCCTCGTAACAATACTCCCCCCCTACCCCATCCTCCACAAAGAAAAAAGGCACCATGTTCTAGGTGGGAAAAAAATGAAAGTGATCGTCCTCCCCCACAGTTGTCTATCTCTTCATTTTCTACTTCCTCTTTCTGCACTGTGAGAACTTCTAATCTTCGATCTTTGCAAATATGTTCTGAGGTAAACTTCTCTTCACACTGATAACATAACCCATTGGCTCGCTTCTCCCGAATCTCTGTCTCTGTAAGGCGCTTGAGTGTCGCTCCTGGTCGTGACCCATTATTCTTGTCTCGTGCAGCCTCTCTCTAAACTTCCGCTATTTGAGCTTTTAGCATCGTGGTGGTTGCAGTAATTTCATATGATGCTCCATTTGTGTTGCTCCTGTTGGCCTTCTTAATCTGGTTCTTGTCTTCTACAATCTGAACTAGCTTCATTATCTTCCTCAACCCCCTTAGTAGTGATGCCAGTATGTCGGGCTTTAAACCCTTCATAAAATTCCCTTCCAGTCCTGCTTCAGAAATCCCCCCACATTCTTCCCGACAATAGTTCATATTTCTCTCTATATTCCATGACCGTTTCCTTCTGAGTCAAGGCATAGAATTGTTCATGTTGGTTTTCTTCCCGAATGGCTCGGAGATGTTCTAACAAACAATATTTAAATTCACCCCACATGTGAATCGGGTATATAGCCTCCTTTCACTGAAACTAGGCTAAGATTTTTTCTTCCAAACACAATCCTGCCGACATAAGTTTCTCCTTCCCATCTAACCCATTCACCACAAATTATCGCTCCGCCTAATACACTCACCCATGTGCTTTTTCCCCCTCGAAGATTGGCATTTTCAACTTCCTAATTCTAAAATCTCCACCCCAACTTCCTCTTCCTCCGTTGTTTCCCCCAATGTATTGAGGATAAAACTCCTTTCTTCGATCGTGCTCCTCCATACCTCTGAAATAATCCCTTCTCCATGTTTTGACCCAATCACCCCCATCAGAAATCTCTAATCCACCCCTAATCGGAGTCTTGAGAGGAGGTTTGTGATGATGGATGTTTTCCTGCTTATGTTTCTCACCGACGATCTATTTTCCTTTCGATTGCCACAGATTCTCAGTCAAGGTTTGCAAATTGGGCTGTTGGCGGGTTTTCGGATTGCATCTCTATGAGTCTCTTCATCATCTCTCACATGTCTTATGCTCTATCGAATCCACTCTCCATTCAATTTTCTATGGAAGAAAACTTATTTTTCATGTCGGCGAACCTTTCTTCCACTCTCGATCTGAGTTGCCTCACCTTTTCCTCCAATCTCCAAATCGTTTATTTTCTTGACTGTAATTCATCCTTATTATTAAGGCATACTTGATTCCATATTTGGTCAGCTGACTTCTAGGGTCACAATTAGGGCACGCCCGATTCGGGCACAACCTTCCCCACTCATTTAGATCTAGTATGTTTGGCTGGTTCGGTATGCCGGAGATGAATTTATTCTGCAATTCCTTTTGTTTCCCAATTGACTTTTAACTGTGATCTTATCCTGAGGCTTAGATTAGGACAGCAAGTCTTGAGCACAACTGTATTACAGTGTTCGATTATGAAGGTGGTAGGCCACTGATAGGAAGATGGAGTTTCGGGCCTCTGTATCCCACGATGTCGCAGTGACTTTGCAGCTAGCTTGGTCGCTCGCAAGGAAAGGTGCGTCTAGTCACTCTAGGTCGTGATCCCATAGTCGTAGCACTACTGGTGACTGCTTCGCACAAGTACAGAGCAGGAGACTAGTTTCGGTCCTAGGTAAACCTCGAGGTGTCGTATGTCGTGATCCTTTCTTTTCCCTTGCCACAATCTACTATCCTGCATCCTCTGTTGCATCATTGCTTTCTCCGCGAGACTGTATGACGTTTTTGAAGGTTGTTTCTTATAAATCTTACTCTGATACCAATTTGATATGATCAGGAATAAAAATCGACACGATTCTCCACAAAAATTAAGGCAAACAGATTTTTTTTTATTTCAATAATTCAAACAATTCAATGAGAATACAAGGATAAACACCTACAATTTGAGAGATAGGCGATCTCTCCCAATTCCTACCATTCGAGAGGTAGGAAATTTCTTCCAAAACCTAAACCTAAGACTCATAACTCAATGTCATGCATAAAAACTAACCCTAAACATAATAAGCCTATATACACCCAATAATAATAATAATAATAATAAACAAAATTGCACTTAGTCATGCAAAAGACAAACTTGCCCTTAGGCTAGGCGCCCTTGTAACATTTTATTCTCAATTTAGTATTTATTATTTTTTTGGATTTATTGGTCTCTGTCACTCATGGACCTCTAACCTAACTCTAGCGCATCTTGTGGCTCTTTCAAAGCCCGCAACTATCAAGGATTATGTTTCCCAATTAATATAAGACAATGCGCCATAATACCACATCATTTTTATTCGGCACATCATTAGATTTTTCTGTGTAATACTTTTGATTAGTTTTATTTTTTAAATAAAGGCATAATCATATTAATACCTATTTTAGAAAGTTCCTTACTAGGACTCGTCTTACTGAAGATCCAACATATTGTCTTTCTCATTCGTTTTCTCTGATTTTGGTTTTTTGAGAAAAATTGGTTGCCAAAGGACAATTTTTATGTATAAGAAATTTTATCGGCTTAATGATTCGTATGATTTTTTGCAAGCAAGAATTTTTTGTGTCCGACGCTTTCTCTTCCTCTTTCATTTGAATGAATAGTTCAGAGTTTGGTTCTCTGTTTTTTTGGTAAAGAATGAGGGCCAACGCACAATTATTATGTATAAGAAATTTTATTGGATTAATGATTAATACGAATGTTTACGTGCAAGAAATTTTTGTGCCCAGCTCTGTCTTCCTCTCATTTGAATGAATTTGTCCTCTTTTTATATCTTTTTTGGAGGACTTCTAATACAAATCACCATTCTTTTATTCATCAAGCAATTGAAGGGTAGGTCAATCTCATCACCACCAAGCTAAAATCTTGTTATTTGACACCAACCTATAATCTCATCACCACCAAGTTATAATCTTGTTCTTTGAAATCATGAAGAGTACTTGCTGCCAGTTCCTCATTCCTGAAGTGGAGTTTGTTTTGTTTTTCTTTTAGTTTTGTTCCCTTTGTATGTTTTTGGCACCCAAAATAATGCTGGTTTGTACAAACTTTCTCCCATTGTTGGGATTGGGTGTGGGGGTAAGCATTCTTTGATGGAAACTAGAAACCTAAATAGCTGTTAAGCAGAAGCTGATGACACATATATGGAGTTATGGCTGTTATAACTCACCCTGTCAAAAGAATGAACGACGGCCTAAGTTCATTTACACTTACTACAAAACTAGTTAATTGAGAAAACACTGCAATATATTTTAAGCAATAAGACCAAGCTTTTTTTTTCTTTTTGCTAGCTTAGTAAATGGGCTAGTATGCCTTACTCATGCCCTTGAAATGTAGGGTGTATCTATCTTGAAAATGGGTGATTGCATTTATTTTGAGGTTGTGTGTGACCAACTCGATATGGGGATGAATGGAAGAAAACAAGAGAATAAAAAAGGGGTAACATGTTGAAATCTATACACTCAATGTCTTCTAAGTTGGGTTGAATAAGTTATATCACCATCATGAGCCAGGTTCAATAAATCACCAGGCACTTGAACCAATATATCAAAGCATTTAAGTCGCCTAAAAGCATTCCTATTTAAGTCGCCTAGATCAACTCACTCTAAGCTGAAGCTACTAGAAGAAAGAGCATACTTGCTCATTTAATTCACAATGAAAGTTTTCAAATCGCCAAAAGATGTTCACTCAGTCAAAATGTACTTGCCAAGAGTGCTCGCTAGTGGTTTCGCGAAGGGAAATTTCTATGGAACTTGTTTAAGAGTTTTGCCAACTCTTCCTCAAACTATTGTCCTTCTCTGAAACTTATCTTGGTTTGCTCCAAATTTTTGAACATTTATCGGTTAAAAAGGTTCACAAAGAATATGATAACTATTTTTAAGCTTTGACATATAGTTTTACTTGCAGTGCTCAAATGTAGTCATTTTTATAACGCTAAGCCTTGATCTAAGCATATATTAGTAGAATTTGACAAAACTCAGGCCACTTGAACTTATATTTAGGGGTGTAAACAAACCGAACACGAACAAACATAGCTTGTTTTTTTGTTCGGTTCGTTTAAAATTACAGATGTTTGAAATAGACTCGTGTTTGAAATTGGTAATGAAGTTACTGTTCGTGTTCGATTTGATTTGTTTGAAATATGTTTGAAATGTTTGAAATGTTCGAATTGTTTGTATTGTTCGAATTATTCGAATTATTTGAAATCTTACAAATTTGTTTGTATTGTTCGAATTGTTCGAAATCTTTCAAAAACTTAAACCTATATGAAATTAATGCTTAAACCTATATGAATCACAACACAAATGCAAAATAGCCGAAGCACAGCTCACCATAAAATCATAATATCATATCTCATCCATAAAAAATTCAGATTTAAAGGCAATATGTGAGATTTCATTCCCAAAAACTAGGTTTCACTAAAAGAAACTAAATAAATCTAAAAAAAATATAAGAGAATTTAAGCTAAGAGACGAACCTGAAGATAAATATGAAATTATAGAATTTAATATAAGCTAAGAGGCGAACCTAAAGATCAGATTATAATTTATATGTTTTAATTTTTTAAAATATCATAAATTTTTAGAATATATAATTATTTTTAAAATATGATAAATTTTTTATATATAATTATTTTATGTTTCGAACAAAGACGATTCGATCACGATCAAACAAATGATTGTTCGTGTTTTGTTCGTTTATAAACCGATCGAAAAAAAATTGATCGTGTTTGTCTCGTTTGCTTATTGAACGAATCGAACACGAACTCCCGACGAGTCAAACACGAACTGTTCACGAACATCGAGCTTTTTTGACAACCTTACTTATATTCTCTGAAGGGAATAGTGAAATCCATTGAGCTTCCCTCTTCCGTTTTTTTTTTTCCTTTTTTTTTTTTTTTTTTTTTTTTGCTGTCAAGCTCAATTTGTACTTGCTAGTAAGGTTTTGGTGTTACCCATGTATAAATTTTTATCCAATAGAAGCCCATGCAAGAAGAGTGAAGAAGACAAGTTCATCACTGCAGTCCCCTATAATAGATTTTTATATTGAGATTTTGATAGTCAGTGCCGAGAATAATGCTTAAGAAATAAAATCTGACGCTTATTTATTGATGGAAGAAAGAAAAATGGAACAAAAGAAGGACGAAGGATGAAGTGGAAGGATTATTATCCCATTCTGCTGAGATGACAACTCGCTAAGAAAAACCATTGAAATTGCTCTGAGTGTGTATGAATATCGGACGTAATCAATTCCTTGACTTCTATATTTTCAAAAAGGTCTCTATGGGTAAATTTACATGTGATCAGATAATACTTGTGGAATAAGATGAAATCATTAAATATGATGCCACGATGTAAGCATGCTTTCACGCATGAGGTGCCATCTTTGACTCTTGCAATACCATCATGTTGCTTGGTGTATTACCATGCAATTTGCCCCTTTTCATTTGTCTTTTCAGAATTATTTGATCTTCCGTTACTTTCTTTGAGTATGTAGCGTTAATTATATATATACTTTTTATTATATCCTCCTTAGGAAGATATTTGATGATTACAGGGCAATAATTACAATTTTGAACCAACGAGATACTTTAATCATTTTTTTGATCGATCTTTTTAATTTTGTTCTCTAAATTTACTTTTTGTTGTTGTAACCTTTTTTACAGGAAACATTTCACCCGATAGAAGTCACTAGTGGTCTTTGGATAGTTCCTAAATGGAAACCTCCTCCAGTATGTTCAACATATTCCATTCTAGTCAGTTTCTTTCATATATTATGGTCTTATCATGGAATACTCTTCTTTTCTTTTGGTATTTTTTAATGATTATTCATCATGACACCTTAGGCTTTTGCTGGAAGAGCGCATTTTTTATTATAATACTTAAATTAAATTGATAAAAGATTTGTGGTGAACTATAAACATTAAATCTATACTTAAACCCATGTTGTATGATGCCTTAAATCAGTATGCTATGAATTTCATTCCTTATGAAGCCTTCTCCCACTGATTTACTTTATCAGGTAAACTTATATTAATTCTCCAGTAATAGTAACCTTTCTTACCGTGACATAATTCTCAGGATGTTTTTGTTATTCAGTTAATATTAGGCTCTGTATTAGATGAAAAACTTTCTATTTTTCTGCAGTGGTAAAACAGCATGTTTCATCTTTTGGACTTGAAAAAGCATGAATCTACAATCCCTTATGTTTATGATTTTAAATTGAATTACCTTAAAGGCTGATTTGGTTCGTTGCAATGTTTTCCTTTTCATTCATTTTGAATGTGAATATAAAATCACTACTTTTGAGGTTGTTTTGTAAAGGCTTTTGAAATTTGGAATCAATTTCGATGTCTAAGTAGATTCAACAAAATTATAGATTTAATGAACCTCATCATTTTTCAAAGCATAAATTTTTAAAAGGAAATTTTAAGGTTCAACACTTATAACTGTTTTCCCAGCACTGTTTCTATGGATTTTCTTGATGTAGTTTCAATTATGTAATACCAAAATTTTTTTTATTATGGTAAAATATTGTCTTCCTCGAAATTGTTCTATGCTCTTATAATGAGAACTGACATTTTATGAGTGCTTGCATTTATCGTACAAATTGAAATGAGCATGCAACAATAACAACAATAACAAGCCTTTATCCTACTAAGTGGGGTTGGCTGGATGAATCCTTTTTCTCCATTGTTTTATTGAGTGCACAGTCTCATTTAATTCTAAATAATTAAGATCATTCTTTATAAAAGATGCCCAAGTCTTTTTAGGTCTACCTCCACCTTTTTTTAATATAAGTTGAATCTAAAACATTTACTCTCTTAACTGGGTCATTAGATGGTTGACATTTAATGTGACCAAATCATCTAAGGCGACTTTCTAATTTTATTTGCCACTAGTGTTGCTCCAACCCTTTCACAGATATATTCATTTAGCATTTTGTCTTTGTGTAAAGTTACTCGTCCACAGGAGCATTCTCATCTTAGAAACACTTAATTTAATTTTATGCTTCTCTTTTAAAGGGCAACATTCTGCGTCATATAGCATTGCAAGATTAGAGAGAATGCTCTATCACAGACCATTTTATAAATTTTTCCTTTTTAAGTCCAAGAGGTACTTCTCTATCACACAATAGGCCCGATGCATTCCTCCACGTCAACCATCCAACTTGATTTATACTAATAACATCCCAATCTTTATCACCATTATTTTGAACAATAAACCCGATATATCTAAAACGTTCACTCCTTTTAATGACTTGGTCATCCATTATTACAATCTTGTCACTAGATCTACTACTACTAAAATTACATTCATTGTATTTAGTTTTATATCTACTCAACAAAAACCTTTAGACTCTAAAGTTGACCTTCATAATTCAATTTTTTCCTTAACTCTCTCTCTCTAATCTTATCGACAAGAAGGATATCATCAGCGAAAAACATGCACCAAGATACATCCTCTTGTAAATGTCTAGTGAAAACATTCATAGGCAGAGCAAATGTGGGCTTAAAGCTGATCTGATGTAATCCAATTGAAATAGAAAAATACTTGTCAATCCTCCATGTGTTCGAACACAAATAAAAACTCTAGTATACGTATTTTTAATGACTTGAGTATAATCAATATCAATATCTCTCTTTTTTAGAACTCTTCAAATTGAAATGAGTATGCATCAAGTTAAATTTTACTGATGGGGGCATTTGCATACATACCACCCAATTCCTATGTAGTTACGTACTCAGCACCTAAACTTTGTTTTTTAACATTTATACCACTTAAATTTTTCATATAACATAAAAAATACCACCATGTTAACTTTTAAAGAGTGGAATACACCTTTTCATGTATAGGAAGGTAGCATGCATGTTTTGAAGTTTAGGTGCTTGATATGTAAATACATGGGAATTGAGTGATATGTATGTTAATTTTTATTGATTCTTTAGTTTGCCTCATTGATTGAATGAGGAAACATATAAACTAGTGTAAAATTTCTCACAATACCCGACTTCATTTAGATTTTTGCAAATATTTATCTCTTATTCTATGAGCTAGTGAGTATTCAAAACTTATTGATGTTGAAGCTTCCTATATAGAATGAAATTTTGAAACATCGTTAAATTTTATTGATGGTTTAGTTTGTGTCATATATTGAAAGAGTAGAAGTTAAATTATTTGTGATACATGTCAGGTTCAAAACGCAACCAATATTATCCTCAATCCAGGAATGGCTTTCGGCACTGGCGAACATCCCACGACTATGTTATGCTTGTGTTTGTTGCATAGCTTGATCAAAGGTGGGGAAAAGCTTCTTGACTATGGCACAGGCTCTGGAATACTTGGAATTGCAGCTTTGAAGGTTAGGATGCTTGGCCATTTACCTATCTTTCTCTCTAATTACAGAAAACACACAACTTTGAAGTGGGCTGCGACAAATTTCAAGAGATGGTATCCGATTTTTTATTTATTTGTTTCTATTTATCTAAGTCGCATTCATTGACTGCTCAGTCTTACTGCTTGTACGTTTTCATTTGGACATTTTATGATTTAATTTGGTCTCTTAATTTTTACAAATCTATATATTATCATTGATATCTCTGGTACCGTCTGATGTCATTACAAAATTTAGGACTTTGGGAGATTTAAATGAGTCATATATGACGGAGAAGCATGCGTTCATAGTGAATGGGAGTCGCCTGAAAAACTGATAATATTGAGACTATGCTTTTCAACTAAAGGAAATTCAAATAGTGGAGGAGAAGTGTATTATGTGCTTTTTCAAGAATGAAAAAAAAAGAGAGATTGTGTTAAGAAATGCCTTGTCAATAGAAATAGAAAATGTTCAAATGTCATTTCATTATATCTTTAATCTTTAATCGATCGGTTTTGTACTAAAAACATCCGTATCAAGGGCTTAGAGAGTGTTTGACGCCTAGACCACCATTCTAGCGAGGACGCTCCAAAGAGGGCACCTTAAAGTTTCATTGTGAATTTGATGAAAAGGGATTCAATTATAGGGCAGAGTTTAATTAATTGCAAACGTTCCAGTTCGGGTTTCAAACACTAAAAATAATATCTACAATATAAATCTTTGTTAAAAAAGGACTAGGGCTTCAAATGTATAAAATAAAAGATTATCTTCCTTCTGTAATTTTGATAAATAAGTTATAACCAAATAGTGAATTAAATAATATAGACATAAGAAATAATATCTACAATACAAATCTTTGTTAAAAAACGACTAAGGCTTCAAATGAATATAACAAAAGATTATCTTCGTTCTA
The DNA here is from genome assembly GCF_001263595.1 of Phalaenopsis equestris. Lineage (NCBI taxonomy): Eukaryota > Viridiplantae > Streptophyta > Magnoliopsida > Asparagales > Orchidaceae > Phalaenopsis > Phalaenopsis equestris. The sequence goes on along the minus strand of NW_018165201.1, from coordinate 4,709,695 downwards.
TAATTTTGATAAATAAGTTATAACCAAATAGTGAATTACATGATCACTAAAGAAATGTAATATGAGCTCGATTATTGTTTTACTCAAGGTATATTAGTTTTAATTAATTAGATAACCTTTGATATTTTTAGCAGATTTTATTAAGATTGGGGTTGAAACATTTTTAGCGCTAGTTTGCCTAATTTTTCCTTTTAGTCATGGGAGAGCCTTCTCAATTAAGGTGTCGTTTCGGCTCGATTATAGGGTTATATTTGATCAAAAACGGGAAATGATTGGGGTAATGCGTGTAAACTTGATCAAAACCTTTTGGTTTTATTCGTCTTGTTTACCAATGCACCAAATCTGCAATGCTAGAGGGTTTTGAGCTGGAACATTTGAAGAGCCTGATCAGCAACTACGAGTTGCCTCTTCTTAGATATCTTGAGTAGGCTGCATTAGAAGTGCATGCCAAAACATGTTTTTGAGATCAATTATTCTTGATTTTAAGTTTGACACAAATAAGTAACGTCTAAGGGACACATGGGTTTTGGTTGTTGGTCTCAGTTTAGATTGATAGGTTTAATAAAAGTTGGACCAAATCTAGGTTAGGGACTACATTATTTGGATGATCCATTAGTGGACTGAGTAACTATATTTCAAATTTATTTCAATATTGAGGCTTATAACCTAAGAAAAACCCAATAATTAAACTTTATTTGAGGGACTTGCTAGCTTAGTGTTAGTTTTATTAATTAGATTAGAGCTTACATCAATAAGAAAGTCTATATGTGGGACTCACAACTTCATGGTTGAAGAAAACCCAAAAGTAGGACTTAGGACCCATCGGTTGGATTCACAACCCCATTGAAAATGGAAGACCAGTGATTAGACTTGCAACTTCGAATTTAGGCTCAGCGGCTTAGGTTTGACTTTATGGTTTTGCTGGTTTTATGTTGATTTGATCAATAGAGTTGGCAGCTTCATGTCGTGCATCCTCAGTTTTTACAATGTCTTTGCCAAGTCTTCCAAGTTTCTGGTCGATGACTCATATTTCACCAATAATTTGTGGACACATACTTCAGTGTTTATCTCCTTCGTCGAATGTCTCCTCACCGGAATAAAAACAAGTACTAATTGGTCAGATGCATTTTAATCTAGTATAGGCTGGTAGCCGGATAAATCATTGAGAAAATCGATACAAGGTTGATCATCAGATCTTCTATCATGTTGATGCTGCCCCGATTTATCTTGTATTGTTGATAGGAAAATGGAAGACTTACCTGCATACCACTCAACTCTTATTTATTTGTATATCTAACACCTATACTTCAATTTTTACATACATATCACCTTATCTATGCTTGAAAGGGTGTATTTCACTTTTCAAAAGTTAAAATAGTGGTATTTTTGATGTGATACAAAAGAATTGGACAGTATAAATGTGAGAAGTAAAATTTAGGTGTTAGATTTGTAAATGCATATGAATTGGGTGGTATGCTCATGGAAGCAAAGGCAATTTTTTGTCTTTCTTATCGTAATTGCAGATGGGTGCCAGTTTCTCAGTGGGAATAGATGTAGATCCTGAGGCAGTTGCTTCTGCTATTCAGAACATGGCCTTGAATGAGATAGAGGCTGATAAAATGAGGGTATATTTGGTTCCTGAAATTGGAAGCTCAAATAATATGGAACTCTCTGCCGCAAAGTCAGATTTCGATATTGTGATTGCAAATATACTGTTGAATCCATTGTTGGAATTAGCTGGAGATATTGTTTCCTATGGGAAGCCTGGTGCAGTCATTGCTCTATCAGGAGTCTTGTCTGAGCAGGTACTCATTTTTCTCCGAATTGCATATTGTCAAGATAAGCATACTATTTTATTCTGCATTTTTTTCAAGAGGCATTTACATATCTGGCAGGCATTCATATTTACATGCATGCCACTGAAATCTTTCAAAATTGCATAAAAAATACAACATCACCATCTTTTAAAAATTGAAATACACTTATTCTTGCCTCAGTTTATGACAGTATGGCGTTATAAGTGTAAATATCTAACTTTGAGTGTTGGCATGAAAGGGTGTTTTTCACTTTTTTGTTGAGATTGAAACAGAAGCATCTTCTAAAATTGTGATTAAGAATAATGCCATGCAATTAATCTCCCATTATAATATGCAATATAATTTACCTTTTTAGGCATTAGAACTTCAAATATTATGTTTCGATGCAATTTTTCAGTCATAACATTAGTGGTTGGTTGCAGATTCATCAAATAAGAGAACGTTTTGCAGCGTATATGGATAACATTTCAGTTGCTGAAATGGATGGTTGGGCTTGTGTACATGGAGTCAAGAGGAGAAATTGATCACCTTTGGAAGGGAAGATTCTGCTGCATGCTGTAGTCTATATATATGGCACCATTTCAGATATTTTTTAGTAGAATATTTTGATCAAATTTTAGTTAAAAAATGTTTTTTATAATTATTGAATTTATTTTGAGATAAATGTTTTCTATGTTAATCAACTAGTTTATAGTACTCAAGATAATATTAATAATTATAAACAGTTAATTAAAGTCTAAGCTTATCATCGGCTAAATATACTGAAAAAGGCCATCATAATACAAAAATAATTAAGGCTCAAGTATTGATTTATCTGACATATAGTTCCCATGATATACATATATGCATATAATGAATATTACAGGAGATATAAAAGCACTTTTATAATAACAGAATGAATCATAACAGCAGAATTGCATACAAAGAGGCTGCTAATATGGTCAAATCTGCAGAACAAACTTTATAGTTATTTTACAAATCATGTGGTAAAACCTTGTTCGGAGGGATATCCTGTCTTCTCTCCACAAAAGCTGAAGGAAACCAACCCGCCTTGCCCTTACATTCACCCTCAGACCATCCGGATTGATCAACCTGTCATCCCAATACAAAAATTCCAATTAGCCACGTCACAATCTCATTATGTTGAAAAATTGTACATTCACTTTAAGGGAAATGAAGAAAGCAGCAGCAGCTACGTGTGCAGAACAATAGAAAGATATTCACTTTTAAGTATATGCGTGCTAGACCTTCAACTGCTATGCCAAATGGGTTGCAGGAAATAAATTCAACAAACTTTAGGATATGAATTCCTTATAAAATCAAATCGGATCATTTCTTTGAAGTATATGATTTAAGTATGTGAAAAAAACAACACTAAAATAGTTACTACAATCCAAGCACTGAGCAAACTCAAATTTAAAAGTGATGGTCTAACTTGACTGTCAATTGGCCAAACACAACAAAAAGGGCGCAAAATTGTTGTAGACAAAAGGATTGTTTATAATATGAAAAAACAAGCATGGCAAGTTTTACAATAAACACAACAAATCTTTGATGGAGTTCGTTCAACTAACAGTGATGTGACAGCAGAAGAAAAAAAGATTGTAGCGCTTAAGAGCAGGAAAAACCAGATTTCATGCAAAAATAGCAGTGAGAAATGGAGTTGCAACACTTAAAAAAAATTGGATGATTTGAAGAGGCTCAAACATATGATTCTATCTATCACCAACTGGACTTGAAATCTTTCACAAGTAGAAACTAGACATTAAGGTGCTTTCTAGCAAAAGATGAGATTTAAGTTATTAGGATTTAGTAAAATCCGGTAAATTTGGATTTATGAAATCTTAGGTGGGTTAAATTAGAAAACTGTCTAGCAATGAAATCTCGTAAATCTTGTAAATCCATTAAAACTGTTTGGAAAGTTATGCCTACTTCCAGATAAATCCTAATAGCTCAATCCTATAAATCTTGCAAATCCACCAATTCGTGGTATTTAGTAAATCTGAGATTTATGGCCGAAATCCGAGAAATCAGAATCTATCAAATCCAGATAAATCCTAATAGCTCTATCTCGTAAATCATGTAAATCCACTGATTTGCGGGATTTAGTAAATCTCGGATTTACGGCAGAAATCCGTGAAATTAGGATTTATCAAATCCGCAGCTTTATTTTGTCCAAAACGACCGTCTTACAAGATTTAGCCTACATCTAGGTTGAATCCTGGCCTAAATCCGTTATGAGACTGCCCTTAAGAATAGCACCCAACCACAAAATCCAAAGATTTTGGCATTCACATGCTCAAGTATCATAATTATAACTATGTTCCCTCTCATAGACTCTAAAGATACATTAAGACTTCAAAAAATTTAATTTCCAAAAAGGTGGCCAAAAAAGAAAGGGGAAAGATAGAAAACTTTTCTTGCATTTGGCGATAACCTAAGGCCCACCCATGGACACAGTTCTTGAGAGAAACAAAATAACCTCAGTACAATCTGTACATAGAATAAAGCATATAGTACAAAATATCCTCACTAAAATCCTTACATAGAATAAAGCATATAAGACAAACAAATATGAGGATCTTGTGAATGTGTTGATGCGGTCAAAATGGTTAGTGATGTGGATCATAAATTTTGAACTTTGCAATAGTCAGGATAAGAGACTGAATATCAAAATGATCCCTAAAATATAAATGACGAGCCATTTTAGCCCTAAATTATATAATACGTCCAATTTAGTCTATCGACTCAACTTTTATCCAAAATGATCATACAAATAGTATCATTTTGAATTTCATTTCTAGAGAATAGTCACACAATTGATAGTAGCAGGATTTAAAAAATTTATAAGGCACTACCAAGCTTTCCATATGAAAAGACAGTTTCAGAGCCCGGAAGAACAGGGGTGGGGAGGATGTACCGTACCATTCAATCCTTATGTATTTGCATATAACACCTAAATAAATATTCATATTTCATGCAAGCCGATCAAATCTTTAACATCAGATAAAAATATCACCATAACTATATTTTGAATACATCTTTTCATGCATAGGTTTATTACCCAAGGTGTTACAAGTGTAAAAATCAAACTTCGGGTGTCAGATAAAACAGTATGTACGTAAATTTCCAAAAAATAAAAAATAAAATAGGTCAGGCATAAAATGATGATGACTGTCAGGTTTCTCATGAGATTATACAATCTAGTAAAATAGGCTTACCTGCCTCACTACGACATAGTCGCCAACAGCCAAGCTCAATTCCTTCTCTGAAAAGGCTGTGAATGGGTGCACTGCCTGCAAGCAGGAATCATAAAGCAAATCTACTCAACTTAACAGCAATAAAATTATATTAAAACCACACGAATATTAATAGTTTTTACCTCAGCAAGGAAATATAATGCCTTTTCAGAACGTTTAGGTGATGGTTGTGGTGTGTGGTTAGGAACTGAAGGAATGGCTGATTCTTTCCTTTGCTTTTCAGAGAGCATCTACAGACAATTTTTGTAACAAACTTTTAACTTTTGGACCATTGAATGGTCGAATGGTGAAGGTGAAAAGTAGTACCTCTGCTTCAACATCATCTAGTATAGCAGCTACCCTTAAATGAAATGACTTTTCTGCCTCAACCTTGAAACAAAACAAAAAGTATAAATATGAAAAACTGCTTTCAGGCCAAATTTAATTTCCTTGGAGTCGAAGAGTATTACACACCATAGCAACTAAGCGCTGGAGAGTCAACCTTTGCTGCTGTGATTCAACAGCAGCTAGTGCAGCAGCAGCTTCCTTTCCAAGGACAGCCATGTTTGCCTTTAGATCTTGCATCCTAGATTCGGACGACTGTAACTTTGAAGTATTTTCAAAAATAGGGGCTTCTTTCACTCGAGATTGCCGCCTTGAAACTTCTCCTACCTGTTAACTCATCCGAATTTCTTAAAACAATGGATATTAAAAAAAAAGATGATTTACATAAGTACCACTTAATTCTTCTGTATTTTCATATCTAAGACCTAAACTTCAATTTTCACATACATGCCACATCACCTATGCATGAAAAAAGTATTTAACTTTTAAAAAATGATGGTATTTCTGATGTGATATGAATGATTTGGGTGGTAAAAATGTAAAAAATTAAGTTTAGGTGTATGCAAATACATAAGAATTGGGTGGTATGTATGTGAATGACCTAAAAAAAATTATAAAATGCGGCTCACAAAGAAGCACAGAATTACGATTTTTTTTTCAAAATAGTTGCATATGTAGGAATAAAAAAAGGTGGCACAAAGACCTTACCTGAGCTTCTGCTTCCTGTCTCATCCGACTATAACGCTGAGCGAGATGGCGGGCATCTTCCAAGGCAGTACCTGTAGCCATTGCTCTTAAAGGCTCTAGCATCTACAGCATCATATACATGGAAATTACAATTCAAAATGTTATAGTTCAGTAAGGGTCGACATGGAAGAGACAAACATGAAATGTTATAGTTCAGTAAGGTCGACATGGAAGAGACAAACATGAAAAAAAAAAAGATCTACCCAAAAGTGTAGGACTTACATATTCATGAATATATTCAAATCAAAGAAAATATTAATTAATGTAAAGTAGAACAAGAATCATTGAATTTTATTCTATTTGCAGTTTTGGCCATTAACATTCAAAATATGCCATGTAAATTATTATATTTTCAATTTTGATTATAATTTGCACATTTTATAAAGAAAATATAATATATGCATTAATGCCGGTGACAAAATCAAAGTCATATATATTCATTAAACTAACAAAATTACCCTTATATTTTTAATATGTATTAAATGACTTGCAAGATATGGGTCAACGATGGTTTTGTTAGTTTATGGATTCTATTACACTCTGATTTATCATAGATAAATAATGTGCTGGATTCTATTAAAACAAATCTGATACTCTCTTGAGAAGTAATCCAATTATTATAAAAAAAATAAAAATATAATAACTTTGATGCTATTTTCTAAATGTTAGCGACCAAACTATAAAGTAGAATAAGATTGGAATGCTCTTTATGGTACTTTACCCATTACTTCTCTCTAGCCCTGCTCATGAAAATCAGAGGATAATTATTAGACATAATCTGAGGGTCCCTATTCAGTGATGCACGACAATCTCCAGCTCCATAGAATTTTGGCTATAGGATGCAATTCCAAAAACTTATGGCCCTCAAGCTTTCAGATCTGGGTTCCCACTTAATCACCTAAATGTTGAATAGGCAGATGTGCCCAAAAATAAATTCATAATAACAAAAGTCTCCTTCTTTTAACTCATTATGGACTGACAAATTTTGAAATGAAGTGTCCAAATAGCACCAAAAATAGTAACGGAGATCTACAAATTTTATGCCTGTCAGAAACATCAAGCAAATGAATGGAAAAATTATTACCTCTGGATGAGTTGCAACCGGATTAGGTGCGGATGTTATTATTTTAGGTGTTATTGATGGTATTGTAATTTGTGGTAAAATATGCTGCAATACTACGAATAACACCTAAAATACTACCAATCGTACCTACGAAATCTAGACATAATAATCACTCAATGAATCTGAACAATATTTTAGTTTAGTTTGATTTTGTAATTTTATTTAGTTCACGGTTCATTCTATTTTGAATATGCTTGTGATGTTCCTATGATAACAAAATATGTTCTCTTATTTATGATATTTATAGTATGAGAAACCTCTGACCTAGTTCAACTCAAGTGAATGGTTGCATTAATTCTAGTTTTTCTATAAAAAGATATGAGTACATCAAGATCAATTAGTAATAATTACCAAGCAAAATACAAGGTTATATTAGACAAGGTAGAAATAGCATAATAGCTTTAGATAATAAATCCTTAGGAATATGAAAACTACATAACAAAAATGATAGCTCACTTGAAATCTTATAAATCTATGAGAGAAAAACTTTCTTCTGCTCAGTGCCTCAACAAAAAAAATTCTAGCAAAAATCTTTTATGCACAAAATCAGCAAAGCTACTAAAAGAATCTTGAGATTGAGTCAATTTAGAATCGAAACCCTCCACTCCAAAACAATCCATATGGCATTGGTGCAGATGGTTGTGGCATCAAAAGAGGATGCAACAGTCAAGTAGCAATGATCCTCAAGGGGTACCTATAGCAGCTTGAGATATCTTTTGGACAGCTTTTTCGTAGTCCTATTTTACAAACCATTGCCACACTTCTATTTAACTATAACTTTTTTGTTGGATTTCACAAATTTATCTATAAGGTAGAGCTTTTCATAATCAGATATACTAGTATGCAGCAACAATAAAAAAGTTCCTATTCAACTTATATTAATTAAAAAAAATCTATAATAACATAATTTATTTTTTTTGCAAAAGAACAATTATTTTTACAGAGAATTGCAACTAAGTACCAAATGACCCTTAGACTACTATTGTTTCATCCAGTCATTAGCAAAGGCATATCCATCCCAAATTGATGTGCATGTCTTTGTTGCTGAAATAATTCATATAGTCAATTGTATATATCCTAGCACATATTCCTACCATTACAATGATCATGTGAAGTCTTTGTGAATCAAACTGATTAAGATGTGATGCAATTGAGTTTAGGAAAACTTGATGTTATAAACATAAAATCTAAAGCATGTAAGAGACTTTTTGCTTGATAAACCTTCAAATTTTTGTCAATTTTGTTCACTTGGATGATGGATTACTTTAAGAGAAATTATCTCCTTGTGCAATAATTTTTTTAGGGAATTTATCTCTTTGTCCCAAGTATTTTCCTATTTCAGTTGGATTATATCAGGGATCGGCTTTAAGCCCATATTTTTTGCTTTAGTTACATATGCACTTACTGGGCATTTATTGGAAGATGTACCTTGGTACATGTTTTTCACTAATGATATCCTTCTTGTGGATAAGACTAGAGAAATAAGTTCAGGAAAAACTTGAATAATGGAGGCCTACATTGGAGTCTAAAAGCCTTCGTTTGAGTAGAACTAAAACTGAATACATGAAATGTAATTTTAGTAGTAGCTCTAGTGACAGAGTTGTAACTATGCGTGTGATCAAATCATTAAAAGGTGTGAACCCTTTAGATATATCGGGTCTATTGTTCAGAGTGATGGTGATATAGATGGAGATATTATTAGTAGAATTCAAGTTGGTTGGTTGAAGTGGAGAAATGCTTCGGGCCTATTGTGTGATAGAAAAGTACCGCTTAAACTAAAAGGAAAATTTTGTAAGATGGTGATGAGACTTGCAATGCTTTATGGCATAGAATGTTGGCCTTGAAAAGAGAAGCATAAAACAAAGTTAAGTGTTGTTGAGACGAGAATGCTTAGATATGCTTAGATGGATGAGTGGCATGATGAGTGGCATGACACTTAGAGAAAATGTGAAATGAATATATCCATGATAGAGTTGGTGTAGCTCCAGTGGCGGACAAGATTTTAGAGAGAGTCGTCTTAGATGGTTTGGCCACATTAAACGTCGACCATCAGATGATCCAACTAGGATAGTAGATGTTTTAGCTTCGACTGATGTTAAGAACGGCAAAGGTAAACCTAAAAAGACTTTGGCATATTGTATAAAAAATGATCTTAATTTATTAAAAGTAAATTAAAATATCACACCCAATAGGACACAATGGAGAAAAAGGATTCAAATAGCCGATCCCACCTAGTGGGATAAAGGCTTGTTGTGGTTGTTGTTGTATCTCCTTGAACCAATGCAATTCTTAACTTTCTCCAACTCAAAAATTCTTTTTGTTTTATTTTTTTTAATATCTTGTTACTGGCTCTGTAGTGTTACAGATTTTAATTAAATTCCTTACCAGTGGGCTTTCAATGGCAATGCAAAATTTCAACATGCTCAATGAATTTTTGTTCTCAATTTCTACTTGATTTTCTTAGACATATTTGGTCATTGCAATGTCGTAAGGTTAAAGCTTATCATATTTTAAAGTTTACCACAAAAGAATGAGAGTTTATGTTTAATTGGTGATCTTTTATCTGCAAATCCTAGTATGTATTGTGTGACCTTCATCAAATATATCAACTAGTTGCAATAGGAGTCATATATATCATCCAGATTTTGTGAGCTCATAATTGAAATGAACATATGAATAGGCCAAAAATTGCTTAATTATGAGATTAACAAGGCATTGAGATGTCCAAAAAGTATAAAAAACTGAGGCCTTTACGGGCTGTCTGAATTCTTATCATAAATGAATAATATTACCCTCCATAAATCTATAAATAGACATTATTTAAACTCATTTAGGGCATAACTATTAGTTGAGAGGATTTTTAGACTTTGTAAATTCTAGAGCATTGCTCGTGGCGGCCGAATAGCAAATGTCAACAATTGTCAATGCCTATCATCACTGTCCCGTTTCAACCATCAACCAAGATCGATATCCATTGTCGCCAACAAGGTTTTAGAAAGTAAAATTAGAAACTGAGACATTTTGCCTTAAGCGAGGCATAAACCTCGAGGAGGATTGAGGGCCTCCAGCATTATAAGTCTAAAAAATAGAAAAAAAAATTATAAAATAAAAAATGATTCAAAAATATAACATACGTTATTGATATATTGATTTGATTTATTATCATAAAAATATGAACCACAAATTTCAGTTTTATCAATATTTAAAATTAGATTCATAATAAGCATTAATATTAAATTTGAATACACTATGCACAACAAGATTCACAATGACCTAATTCTCATTTTGATAACCTTAAGAAAAATCATCATATGTAATTTTATTATAAGTTATACAAATTATTTTTGTTGAGAGGTTTGAATTGAAAAGAACAAAATGGGTAACAAAGAGAGCAAGGAGTACATATGATTTTGTTGATTTAGAAAATGTTTATGATAAAGTTTCAAGAGAAGTTCTTTTTGAGAATTCTAGAAAAGAAAGGTGTTTGAATGCCTTGTATTCAAGTCATTAAAGATATGTACGCTAGAGTTGTTACTTATGTTTTTCCAGAAAGAAGATTGACCCAAGTATTTTCTTATTTCAGTTGGACTACATCGGGGATTGTCTTTTTGTTTTAGTTATGGATATTCTTACTGGACATTTACAAGAGGATGTACCTTGGCGAACACTTTTTGCTGATAAAATCCTTCTTGTGGATAGGACTAATGAAAGAGTTTAGGAAAAACTTGAATTATGGGGGTCAGCTTTAGAGTCTCAAGGCTTTCGTTTGAGTAGATATAAAACTAAATATATAAAATGTATTTTAGTAGTAGTAGATTAGTAGTAGTAGATCTAGTGGTGGGGTTGTAACAAAGGGTGATCAAGTCATTAAAAGGAGTGAACGTTTTAGATATCTCAGGTATATTGTTCAAAGCAATGGTGATATAGATGGGGATGGTATTCAAAGAATTCAAGTTGGATGATTGAAGTGGAGGAATGCATCAGGCCTATTGTGTGATAGAAAGTACCGCTTGGACTTGAAGAATTTTTTATAAAATGATGGTGAGACTTGCAATACTTTATGGCATAGAATGTTGGCCTATAAAAGAGAAGCATAAAACTAAGTTAAGTGTTGTTGAGATGAGAATGAATAGGTGGATGAGTGGGCACTTAGAGACAATTCCAAATTAATATATCCATGAAAGGGTTGGTGTAGCTCTAGTAACAAACAAAATTAGAGAGAGCCGTCATAGATAGTTTGGTCATATTAAATGTCGGTCATCTGATGAACTTGTTAGGATAGTAGACATTTAGATTCGACTTATGCTAAGAAAGGTAGAGGTAGACCTAAAAAGACTCGGGCATGTTGTATAAAAGATGACCTTAATTTGTTAGAATTAAATGAAAATATGACACTCAATAGAACACAATGAGGAAAAAGATTCATGTAGCCAAACCCACTTAATGGAATAAAAGCTTATTATTGTTATTGTAATTATTTTATTATCATCTAATTATATCTCATTGACATTTTGTAAATCTTCTTCAATCACTACATTTTTCTTTCTACTCACTATATCAATTAATATAAGATCAAATATAATTTAAAATAAAATAAAAAGTAAATAACATAATCAAGTAATCATAATTAAATTACCTTCTATCCTTTTCAAAGTGATGTATAAGATATGAGAAAAGTATAATATAATAAAATATAATGCAATACACATTAATAAAATAATACAATATAGTTTTTTAACATAGCCTAACTAAAACACCACTTCACATGCCTCGAGATTAGGGAGAAAAAAAAAAGGCTTAAGCCTCATTGGTGACAGTGAGGTTTAAGCCTCGAGGCATTCTTTGTGTGCCTCGAACATCATTTTAAAAAAAAGTCGCACTATCCAACTTCCGACATTCCCCATCGGCTCTCACCAAATGCATGATGCTAGTCAAAAACTAACGTTTGTCAACCACTAAAATCCAAAGATGCCCATCCAATCATATATCGACCATCCACCTTATTATGTTCCTCATAGATCATCATTCAACATTTGCTAAAAATCATAGTATGATGGCCATCAACCGCCAACATGTAAAGCTTATCATATTGAGACGATTAACCCAATTTTTTGAACTATGCTACATGACTTTGGTTCACCAAAAAATTGAAAATCAAAAAACTTATAGTAGCATGATATTAATGAAGAGTTTCACCCAATAGAGCTAATCTCATGCCTCTTCAAGTCCCTCAAAGTTGAAAGGAGACAATTCCCAACGCATTTTGATAGTTTTTTTTTTAATATTTCTCACGAGAAGGCTATCATCATCACAATATCATACAAAAGACCGATGTCACATCCTTCATATATAAGCACTGGCTGCTCCAAGTAGACACTTCAAAAATCAACATATATTTCATTTTTAAATAATGTGTTCAAGGATTAAAAGAAAGAACCGCAGAACAAGGCATGTTGATTTTGAAAATGGACATGGTTTAGCTTGATATTAAAAACAAGCATAGAACAGAAATCCAAGTATTACAAGACATCTTATAACTTATAAGGAACAGATAAGTAAACAGACCTGTGTGATTAAAATTTTATTATATTCTTCATACTCTTTCTCCACATTCACTAAAGCACCGCCATATAAAGATGCAACTTTAGCAAGAGTCCCATCACTTGCATAGTTCTCACCTCCATACTTAAAGCAATCCTCCGACAATTTTGTCCCTTATAATCATGAACACAATCCATTTAAAAAAAAAAAAAAAAAACGACAAGAGAGTATTACAGTTTAAAGAAATAAAAAATTTAAAAGCAATCACCAGCTTCAATATGTCTATGCCCAATACTTGCAAAAACGTCACCTGCTCTAACAACATCCTTTTGGAAATCCTGAAGAAACATTATCTCAGTCAAAACTCGCTAATACTGAAAAGAAAATGGCAATTGCCACTTGAATAAAATGCAGATATACACAAAACAAATACATAACAACATGACATTCAAAACAAAAAATTATAATTCTTTTCTTTTAAACCACCAATAAAAATATACAGTACAACCTCTGATCGGATTGCCCAGCACACACTTTAAACTTGTGCTAGTTTGCAAGGAAACTTTTTCTAGTTCAATGAGGAAAAGTGATGCGAATTAGGTGCTTCATCTTAGAAGACAAACAGTTAGAATCTAGTGATGCCTAAGCCTCAATGAAAGATCAATCTTGTAAGATAGGGATTTGGTGCTAGCTGTAATATGCTTAACAACATTTGAGATTAAAATCGGTAAAATAACAACATTTTATTAATATAAATAAAAGGAACACTTTTGAGAAAAGAGCATACAACACAAAACCTATTACAATGCAACAATAATGAGTACATAAAATGAACTCTTTTGAGATAAGAGCTCAACGCACATAGACTAAATGCAACAACATTGAACAACAAGAGAGTTATGATTGTTCAAGTATGTGAATATTGATAGAAAACTCTCATCGCCAAGTTGCATGCTACTTCAAGATTGAGAGATGACTCCAAACCAGAAGCTAGTAAGAGACTACAATGACCCTACGATTAAAAAGTCTTGATTGTTCAAGAGGCCCAAGGATCAATTCTTATTTGACTCAATTCAACCTACCGCAAACAAAAACTTCAGCAGATAAAGCTCAAAAATAATTTTTTTTTTGGAGCCACTAAACTTAAGAAGATATTCTACTAGGGATCAATATACTCGAAGAACCAGAAAAGGCATTGATACATAGCACAAAGATGGCCCCGACATGCCTCTGAACATAGTTAATTTTATGCCCTATTTAAGGCTGTGGAATCACAAAATCATAATAGTGCATGCCACACACTTGCCCAACATATCTAATGCTTTGTACCATATAGAAGGGCATTTGCATGTGCCCTCGAGTTTTTGCATTTGATGTTAAGTACCATGGTCACGTCAACCTTGGTGCTTTATATAGTTTAATCTATCTAGCTACAACTCATACAAGTAATAAAATGATCCGATACAATCTCAATCTCCTCTTCCACCTGCCTTGTTGTTCTGCTGGCCACCCCTTAAAAGCATATGGTTATAAAATGCAAAGGCATTGAATTCAGTGATCGGTAAGTGGTTGCCATTGTTTATCTAAGGGCCCGTTTCGGACAACTTATAAGTGCAGACGGCGTTTTAAAAACACCGTCTTACTGTTTGGTTACAGCGTTCATCCGACCTTTTCAAATATAATGTTTTGGTTTAATAAATAAATGCGGCCGCGGGATTGACTCCGCGGCCCGCGTTCATTTGCGTTCTTTTACCCTGCTAACCTGCCCTATCGCGCTCCCATCTTCTCTCGAATACAGCTGCACTTGGATGCTCCTCCACATGCACGATCCAAATCACAGAGCAGTCGATCTCCTAAACTGGCCATTTTCTCCATCCAAGAATCGATTCACAACTTCTTTCTGGTTACTGTTTTCTCATCCCCTAATATTCCTCCATGTTTTGGCAAATGCAACCTCGAACGACATGCTGCGATCAGCGACCAGAGGCCTCTACTCCTTTTCAACTCCAGATTCGTACTTGAACCCCCTCATGTTTCTCAGTCCTGTTTTCTCCGAAATACCCAAGACCTTTTACCCTACTCCTCCCTTGCCTTTCAATTTTTTTCTGCGTTTCTCAAATCTGCCCATAAATATTACTCTAAAGACCAAAAGATAAGCAGGAATTGAGATAAAATATTTCTGCAAGCATCTGATTTCTGAAAGTCAGTCCTGCTTGGTGTTTGACAAAATGGTTTATACATATGTGCTCTCTGCAAATAATTCAATCAATATGTCATAAATGAAAAATTGAATTTTGTTTATGGCCACTTAAATTATCATTTTTTTTTGCCCTGCATCTGGGTGGATTCCAAGGGAGTTGGGTGCATCTACACCATCAACAAAAATGGTCAAAACTAATATTAATATTTTCATAATTTTAATTGTCATTTTAATAGTTTTTTTTCTTTTTTTATTAATCTCGGCACTCACTGTTAAGTGAAGTTTGTAGTTTATTTTTTGTATTGTTCTGAACTCGTTTTTTGTTTCTGGATCAACAAATATATTTCTATAACAGTTCTATTGTAAAAAGCTTCACTGTACAGAGGCAGAATGATCATTTATTCCAAACAGCTGCAAAACAACTGTTTTTAAACAGCTGAAACCAAACTGTCAGTCAACTTATCCGAATCAGCAGCTTATTCAGATCAGCTGTTTATCAGCAGATTATCAATAAACTACAACTGCTCCAAACAGACCCTAAAATTCAATTGTGATGGAAGAAGGGAAAATGGGCACAGTTATGACAAAGAGGCGGCTGAGAGCATTTTTGTAAGCCCTGAAAGAAGGGAGAATGGGCACAGTTATGACGAAGAGGCGGCTGAGAGCATTTTTGTAAGCCCTGGAAGAAATACCAAAGATTATAGAGGAATTTTGAGATTTTTCCTGAAAGGCAAATCAATATTATAACCACATTTCCCTTGATGTCTATATCCTTGTTTATTTAAATATGGGCTTCAAACATCCTACAGGCTAAAGTCTTAAATTAGAAATGCACTCCCCAATAATAATGTCTCCTCAATACTAACTTTCAAGGTTCTCACTATAGGGCAAATGCAATTATGGGCAATACTTTGTGGGTGGAACATAAATGTGAGAATGGATGGTAAACCTTGTCCAGTTCCTGATGTTCAATTTACAAATTTCACAGGGTGGAACCCAATCCAAAGGTTAGGAAGCCTTGCATGAACAATAGAGCTTTAAGTCAGTGAGTTATGGACATTAGATCATAAACTGATTGTAACTATTGGCGCTAATCCAATGAGCTTGTAATGACTGTTCGCTTAGGTGAGCCTTGGCTATGGCTGTTAAGGCAATCCAACTTGAGGCAAACATAGAGAATCTAGGGTTTTGGTTACAGAAGAGAAGGAATTATATATTAGCATTATATTAACTTCTCTATCATAAATTAAAGGGCACCCCCTACACCCTAAAATCCTCCCCTGGTGATGAAGTGACTATCAAGAGCATTTTTTATTAGAGTACTAGTGGCTGCCCACATCTTTTAATGTGGTTGATCACAGATCACCTCTTAGAATGGAAGCTAGTGTTAACACCTTGCTATCTCTTTAGGTGTGATATACATCATCTTTGATGTTAATATTGGTGCCCTCTTCATTCCAGCTTCAATTGAGACAAAAAGCATCCCTTTGTGCCTCAACACGTTTCTATGACTTTTCAAATTCATAGAGGGCACAAGTGTGCCCAATGTCAAGCAAGCTTTATTGACTGTTCTAAAAGTCCACATAAGACGACCAGGTCGATTAGGGGGCTAAGAAATTGATTTAGGTGGGTTTGTATAATAAAACTTAATGTTAAATGTTCATTCATATTGAACCCATAATTGCCTCTAATTCAGCTTGCTTTAACAAGCTCATTTACTTAAAGAGTCCACTATAAGCCTGGCTTTATTTGATCCTTAGAATAACCAATCCAGCATAATTTAAGAGTACATCTAAAAAATTGAAGAGTGCGGATCAAACAATAGGTGAAATGGAAACTTGACAAAAGAAAAGGATAAAGGCTGAAAGAGGCAATAGGATGTAAATAAAACGACCGAACTATTTTTGACATATCTCTACTCATAAAAGGCTTAGCCGTACTAAAGGGGGAGGGGAGATGAGCCAATAACGGGAAAGGAATAAAAATAAGTTAATTACGATATACCTAAATATATAATTATAGAGAGGGATTTAAAATCTTTAAAAATATAAAGATGATATATATGCTTTACTAAAAAAAGTATTCATAAAAAGTATGATGTAGACAGAGTTTGGAAACAACTCAAGAAAAACAAATTATGAGTACCTTCTTGGGAAAGTGTAGTATTATTTGAGATGAGTTTAAACGAAGAAATGCAGTTTTGAAAGCACCTTGGGGGTGGTTATAGTGAGTTAATTGAGAAACGAATATCGGAACACAATGGGCACAAAAAGCAAGGCCCGTCCTTTCTTACCCTTGCTGTACGAGTAGATTTGTATAATTTCTCCAGTTGCTGATGTCTATACAATTCAACCTCATCGATGACCATTACACCAGAACTCTCATAACCACTTCCACTGAACTGCTTTATCACTGCCTGAAATTTAATAAAACAAGAAAGTCAGTTATAAATAATTGTTCAAATGCGAGGATGCACACATGTTTTTATCAGTAGTATATATGTATCCATGAATGAATGGATGAACCTCTCAATACATTGAAGATAAATACATGCAAGCATGCATAATCGTAAGAATAAAAACAGAACTCAGATTCACTTTTTCTCACAAGTAAAAACAAAACAAAAACAAAAAGCTTCTTGAGCCTCCTTCTATAAATTAACGTGCAGAGAAAGAGAAATGGGAGATCACTTTTATTTTTGTTTTTCATTTTTTTAATTATTTTTTTATGTTTTCATTTAAATTAAAATATGTTTGATTGAGGTAGTTGTTTTTAAAAATTCTCAAAATATCTTTTGTGTGCTTTGAGCATTTTTAAAAACAAGTTGATTCGTATATATATATTTTTTTAAATAGAACATGTAAAAATTATACCAACAAGATCCGTTTTCAATAACAAAAAAAAAATAAAAACAAAAAGAAAGAAATAGAAGTAATGCCAAACATGCCTTAAGGAAGGAAGTGAGAATAATAAAGGTTGATATACTTTAAATCATCAAGCACAACATGTCCCCTCTTTGGCTTTTAAAAATGAATACAATTTTCAGCAGCAATTTAAATTAATGTTTCATGTTGCCAGCACTTATTTGTGGCTTCTGCAGGGTTTCTCCTTAACAAGAACACCATGATTTCCATGATCCATAAGGCATGCTTCTACAGTACCAAATAAACTCTCTGACGATATATTAAATAATTAGCTGACGCATTTAACATCAATCAATGCTTCAGAAAAACTAGGCCACCATAAATTTATTGTGAAACCAGCATAATATACAATTCATCGGGCACACACCGGTGCGAGAAGTCCAATAACCAAACATGCAGTTAGTGCACAAAAAAAAAGAAGAATTTTAACACAAAATTAGATTTATACATGTTCATTTTTCATGCATAGTCCTTTATTTTTCTGTTTATACATTCAATTCCCAACAAATTTCTTAAGACACTCAAGTGTAATGGATGAAAAATAATCCAAAATACCGTAGATAACCCGCGCGACAAAATTAGCAACATTTTTTTTAGCAACAATTTTTTGAAAGGGGTTAAATAAGGAATAGAAAATTAACATATGCAGCACACATGCAGAAAAGGATATGCAGTTGTATTTATTGGTGTGTGTTTACAATGCTTTATTGTGTAGAAAATATTTTTGGGGCATTTATATACATACCACCCAATTCCTATGTATTTACATATCTAAACCGTAAATTTAGTTTATTTTCACATTTATGTCACCCAAATCTTTCTTATCACATCAAAAAGACCACTTTTTTAACTTTTAAAGAGTGAAATACTCCTTTTCATGCACAAGTAAGGTGCATACATGTTAAAATTGAGGTTCGGGCGTTAGATGTGTAAAGACATAAGAATTGAGTGGTATGCACGTAAATCTTCCAATATTTTAAGATCCCATGTACAATAATACATAGCAAAGCACACATTAATATATGCCAATGCACGTCTTCCCCTATGTACACATTACAAACCAAATAATCACTCCTGAAAAAATAGCTTGATCTAAAGTAAATGCAGCTACTACACATCAAACTAATAACCTAAGTACCATTTCCTTCACAAATAAAAAATTGTGAAGTAGTCGATACAATTTTCTAGTGAAGTAAATGTACTGTAAAGTAAATCCCAGCAAAGTAAATATGGAAAACTTGGTTTTGTTTGCACTGCAGCAGATTTCTAAGGAGAATGAACAATATAAGTAAAACAAAATTAATTATTTCACCAATTTTATTTTATTATTTTAGAACTGATTGAATTGACAGAACTGAAAGATTGTAAATAAAAATAAAACAAAAATGGGTATTGTAGAGTTTAATTGAAACTATTTTTTACCTGATTGCTTGGTATAGGAGAAATTTAAGTGAATTTTTTTATTATTGTTTGGTTGATTAGAAAGTACACGTGAGTCACAATAATGATCATATACATTTATTTTCCAATTTTTACTGGGATGGGATGAGAGATTCCCAATGAAGAAGAATGAACATCTGTTAAAATTCTCCAGGTAAATCCAGATTACCAATCAATCACATTGAATCCAAACACCTAGTATAAAATTGTGGGAAAAAAAATGAACCCGCATTCCTCCATCTCCTCCAAACAAAATGTAACCCAAACAAAACACAATCTTAATTGGCTACGAATACGATCTAATTCAGATGGAATTTAGTAAATCCTGGAGGGATTAGATCCTAAAATCGGTTGTCCGTTTACCATGAATACTGCATTAAAATAGTAAACACTTCCTCCTTCCCGAATGAGCTATGCAAAACCCTACAACCCCTTAATGTCAAAGGTCGCCAAAAAAACAATCCAAGAGAAGGGTGGTTTCCACATCTACCACATGCTTTATTTTCGAACGAATCATTCAAGCCGTATTAATCTATGTATAAGAAAGTAATGGAGATCACCTGTTGCTGCTTCGCCACCTGCTCTCTGAGCTTGCTCGCCTGCTTCCTTAGCTTGTCCATTACGATCCCTACTGAACTATGAGAGAGCCCAAATCGAAGCAGACTAAGAAACCCTAAATTTCCCCCCTATCTCTCTCTCCCGCCTTTCTCTCTCTCTCCCGATCTCGAGAGTGATGTGGAGACTGTAAACGAATTGAAGGAAGGTTTTATAGATTGTCGTCTTGATGTATAAATTACAGCACAATATTTAAGCAATTATTGAATTCATTTTAAATTTAGTTAAACTATTTTAAAATAAATTTATTATTTGAATTATGTTATATAACAAACAATTTCTATTAAATCGGTCCAAAATAAACAGCTTAAAACTAATCGAATTATATGAGTTGTGTTCAATTTCCCTCATGAGAAGTAGGGGTGTAAACAAGCCGAACACGAGAGCCCAGGTCTAAGCTCGTTCAGATCATTTATACCTCGAGATCAAAAAGTGTGTTCATGTTCGGTTCGTTTGCTTAGCAAGCCGAACACAAGTCGTTCACGAACAAATAGGCGTTTTGACAATCCTAAATATGTAGCTATAAGATGTTAAGAATTAGAGCAAGATTTAAAACATCATTTGAATCTAATTTAATAATTTTTATTTTATTTTCTTCATTAATACTTTTAATTGATTATTAA
>NW_018165201.1:4681003-4689016 GCF_001263595.1 Phalaenopsis equestris | reverse complement strand
TATATATATATATATATATAATTGATTAGTAGTATTTCGAATCAAAACGAGCCGAACACGAACAAACAAATATTTGTCCGTGTTGTTCATGTTCGGCTCGTTAACTTAGCGCACGAGCCGAACACAAGCTTCTTAACTAGCCGAACACGAGTTGTTCGCGAACAACGAGTCATTTTGACAGCCCTAATGAGAAGTATCATAAAATTATTTTGTGAATTTTAAGAAAATAATTTCCTTTCAAAATATATTTGATATATGCAAGAAAACTAACTAAATTTGCATTAAATTACAATGATTTTCTATTTATTACAATAATATATTGATTAAACCAATGATTTATATACATAGCACAAAATTATTGAATTTACATACTAAATTTAAACTTCACTATCATGCAATAACTCACTTTTATCGACGGAGTCAACTAAAGCAACAACAATCTTGCGGGATAAGAGAAGGTAACAATCTCATGGAAGAGGCCCACACGTAACGAATACTTACAAACGACATAGTGATTGAGAATTTAATTTTTTACCTTGAAAGCAAGTTTAAATCACACGTATTATCATTTGAGCTTAACTTTCCCGAAATTGATAACCTAAATAGAAAATAGCTCATTATTATTAAGGATCCAAATATTATTTAAGTATATTATTAACCATAATTAGCATAATCTATCAAAATTATGAGATCATAATTTATTGAATTCCACCACCTTTTAAGCATTTTTCACTCATCATCAAACATTAAAAGCAATACTCTTATAACACAGACCTTACAAAATAAAATACAACAAAACGCCAAAATAGTCCGCACTCTTTAAATTGGAGCTGAAATAATCCGGACGGAGAACTATTACAGCTTAAAATAATTTAAAAATTATTTTGACATTTTTATAAACTTCATGATAAAAACTGACTCACATAAATAGTCATGAACTATTTTGGCACTTTACTAGAGTAAAATAGCTTTGGTGTGAAGCAAGATAAGATACAGCTATCACATTCTAAAACATTATGATACTGAAAGTCAGTTTATCCAACAGAAGGATATCCTACCCCCCTCCTTCTCAATCTTCTGTCAATATCAATTCTGAAAATTCACTTTTAAGAACAATCCATGCATGTTTGTATCATGAAAATCTGACACTGGTTAGTAACTCAAATTAAAATAATAATAATAAAAAAGAGAACTTTAAAGTAATTTTCAGACCATATAAGTCATTCCTACTCGCATCAAATTTGTATGAGGAACACTCAGAGTTGCAATCCCTCTTCTGCAATTTTTCCTCAGAAAGGCATAGAAGTAGTTTATAATCAGTTTTTTGATGAACCAAGAGTCCTTTCTTGCTCTGATATCTCCATGGCCGAGAAGATAGACGACCCCTGACTCCTTCGCCTTGTGGATGAAGGACAGCTCGCTCTCCAGACTCTTTCCTGCATCTGTAACAGCATCATCCACGGATTGCGAAAATGAAGAACTTGCTTCCGAGCTCCGTCTTTCGAGACAGCCGTAATCAGTGAGAAGAGGGACGCCGAGCGAATAAATGCTGCCGTTCGGAGCGACGAGAGTGCTCGAGAATGATGTCTCTTCTTCGGAACCCGAATCAGTATCATCGCCGTCCCCGTCGCTTTCTAAGGAGCGTTCCTGGGCTTCTCGGCGAATGAATTTTTCGAGGCTTTCGATGAGGAGTTGCTCAAAGATTTGGTGGTGCTCCTTCCTCACATCTTTGTAGCCATACCTACAGGAAGGGTGTTAAAGCAGGCTTTAGTAAAAAAATACATTTTATAACATATATATATATATATATATTCTATAATTCCTCATGCATTTACTATTTACAAGTCTAACGCCTAAAATATGATATTTACATTCATCACACTTTGGTGTCATGAAACTCTATGCATCAAAAGGTGACTTCACTTTAAAAAGTTAGTTTTAGTTGTATTTTTCATGTGATATTAAATATTAGTGTTATGCACGTAAATATGAGTTTAGGTGTAAAAATGTAAATACAAAAGAATTATGTGGTTTGTATGTAAATTCCCATCAAATCCATAGTATAATATATACCAGCGGTGACAGCTCATTGTCATTAATTGGCTGAACCAGCATTATTGAAGTGTTTTATCACTTTATGCGTTTATCTTCTTTCTATTTTAATTTCTGTCAATGTTTGTTTGAATTAAATGTCGCTTAATTTCAAAGGCAAAAAAGTCTAAAATACTTTCCTAATAGATGAAAGTCTAACTATCATACACGAGCAAGATCAAAAAAACAAATTATTGAGACATGTAAACAAATCATGGAATCCATCAAAGAAAAAAAAGTTCCATTTATACCCAAATCAAGCTTATTCTCTCCAAACAATCCTACCAATTTGAACTAAAGAAAAAAAATAGTTTTGTGTACCTCGCAATGCAACGGAACATGTGATAACTCTTCGGGCAGACACGTCTAAAGAGAAACCTCTCGTTCTGCGGCACGACAGGGACTGGAACATACTTAATCGATACGAAAATGATCATGGAATGAATTGCCGGAAGAGTGGTAAGAAAGTGTCCAAATATTGCAGGAATCCCCCTCACTAATTCATTGTAAACCAACCCCATACCAGGGGCTCTAATAGTGCCAAGATTGGAACCAAGTTTCAGCATTAAATCCATTGATAATTTCTGCTTAACTTCCGTTTCATATTTCATTTTGCTGCCATAATTCCATATAGACATAATCATGAACAAGACGGCAGAAAATAAAAGCAAAACCCAGCTTCCATCTCTCACTCCAGCCAAGACTGAAGAGAAGAAAAGAAATTCGATGCCCAGATAGAAGATAAGATAGCAAAATACGAGGAAGATGTTTATCTGCCATATAAGAAGCATGATGATGGTTACGAGGATTGTGGTCACCATCATAACTCCAACTTCAGCAATGCCTGCAGAAGAAATCAGTAATGGAATTGGTCGGGCCGTCGGAGAAATATTATAATATAAAATCTATCAGGCATCACAAAAGCTTTTTAGAGAGCATAGAAGCTAAATAACCTTTAAAAGGACTGAAAACAAATGTTAAGGGACCAGAGACGAATGTTTAATGTCATCCAAAGTATTTTACCACATTTTATCATTTTAATTTCTTCTTACAAGTGATGCCTTTCCTTATGGAAACATGAATAATGCAGAACAGTAAGATGAAAAATTGAACGCAAGTATCAAGCACTCTCCAGCAGGAACAGCCAAAAAAATTTGTTGGGGGGCGCATTTACATACATATCACTCAATTCTTATGTATTTACATAGCACATATCTAACACCTAAATTTTATTTTTTACATTTATACTACCGAAATATTTCATATCAAATTATAAATACCACTATTTTAACTTTTAAAAAGTGAAATACATCTTTTCATATATCAGTAAATGACACGTATGTAGAAATTGAAGTTTAGGTTTTAGATTTGTAAATACTTATGAAGTGATTGATCATCCAAAGAAAAAGTAGAAAATCAACACCGTTTTACAACTTTATCCACGGCCATGCTAGTAGTTACTCATCACCCACATTTCATTAAAATTCTCCTGGACACTAACAACTCGTTTAGAGCAACGTTTAAGGGGCTTCGCGGCTAAGGAATGTGAATCTCTCTCGTTTCGATTCTTCGACGCTGCTGTTTATAGGAATAAGGCGAAGGAAACGCGGTGCGGGTTCGACTCGGCGGCCCATATTCCTTCGTATACATGTAACGGGGCTGCCCCTCTCCTCTCCCGCGATCCTCACCGGGCTGCCTTTCTCACAATATTTGCCCCAACTCCCTCTCTCTCTCTCTCTCTCTTGCGTGCACGATTCTCACAAATAGTGTTGTGCCTCTCGCTCTCTCGCTTCTCCACGTTAATTGTTGCAGTGAGTTCTCCTCACCCTCTCCTCTCTCTACTCTGTAGCTTTGTTTGGATCTTTTGATCTGTGTGCGGTGACTCTTTTTCGTGCGGTACTTTTTGATTGAAGTTCATCTGAGCTGTGATTTCTCTGTGCGGTGGTTCCTCTTCATGTTGGGCAAACTTTACCATCACTATGTTCTTGTTTCTTATTTAGAAAATGTGTATGTGCTCGAGATTATTGGGGTTTCCTCTTTGTGGTGGTTCGTTTGTGTGGTGGCTCTTCTTCATGCTTAGTAATCTTTACCCAAATTATGGTGTGGCTTTTGATTTTGTTAATGTCTTTATACCCGAGAAACCGTGAGTTCCTCTGTGCAGTGGTTCCTCTTCGTGTTGGGTAATGCCTACCTTCTAGTTCTATGTGCTCAAGAATTTCGTGGTTTTTTTTTTTTTTTGTTTTGACAAAATCTTATGCTTCTTTGGTTTTCGGTTGATGTTGGATTTTGGGATGGGAATCCCACGTGCAATGACTTGGAAATGGGTGTTGGTTTTCAGTTGATGTTGGATTTCGAATTTATGTTGGATTTCGAATTTATGTTTTCTCTTTTATATTCTTGATTTAGGGTGAAAATAGATATAAATGGGTGTCTTTCGATTGATATTGGATTATGATTTTTTGTTTAATCAATCATCGTACTTCTAGTTGATGTTGGATTGTGGTGCTGATGTGGAGGATGTGGAGGTGGATGTGTTTGTGTTGAAGGATGTAGAGGTGGTGGTATAGGGTGTTTGGTGCGTGGATGTGGAGGTAGAGGTGGTGGTGTAGAGTGGTTGGTGTGGATGTGTATGCGTTGTTGGATGTGTTTGTGTGTGGGTGAGGTGGTGATGGTTGGTGTGTAGTTGTGGATGTGTTGGTGATGGTGGATTTGTTTGTGTGATTGAGGAGGTTGTGGTGTATGGTGGTTGGTGCGTGGAGGTGGTGGTTGATGGAGTTGGTGGTTTGTGTATGGTTATGTTTGTGTTGGTGGATGCGTTGGTGGGTGGAAGAGGTGGTGTGAGAGGAGGTGTTGGTGTGTGGAATTGGTGGTAATAGTGTTGTGGATGTGCTGGTGTTTTGGAGGTGTTGGTGTATGGAGTTGGTGTCGATATGTTGTGTGTGTGGAGGTGATCATTCCTTTTTTTATTCGAGATGGGGTTAATATTTTTGCAGCTAAAATTTTTGTTGTTTAATGCTACTATACACAATGTTTAAGACCAAAGAGGTCCGTTCAAATGCAATGTGAGATAAGGATACAAAAATAATATTTTCCAACCTTTGCCTCAAGAAGGTCAAATTGAGAAATAGGCCAAGAACCAATTTCAATATAGAGGATTAAATTTTGCGACCTTTGCCTCACGCAATGACATTGATTTCTGTAGGTCGTATGAGAATCATTCACATGTCCCTGCTAAGGTATATGAATATCTTCTTAGACAATATCACAGGCCGAAAATAATGTGTTTGAGACCTGCACTCAAGACGGGGAAGGTACAAACGAGATGACAAAATTGAGAGAGCAAATAACGGATGCTATAGTTGGAGGGTGATTATAGGGAACATTAATTTTTATTTTTGTTTATTGTAATGGTTGTTGAAAACATTCACTGTTTATTGTATTAGTATTTTATACAACTAATGCATATTTCTATTTGTTATGCATTAAATATTTATTGTATCGGTTTATTTTACAATTAATATGTTCTTATTTTCCTTTTGCATGTATTTTCCTCCCACTTGGATGGTCGATGAGGTAACCGTTGGTAATATATGCACCCTAAATATTGCATTTTTTGTGGGTTTGTGAGGTCTATGATGAGACGTTTGACCTGATGGGTTCTTCTGAACGGCCTATATGTCGCTATTGGTTAGTATCACATGTAAAATCTTAATAAGGGCAACCAAGTTCATCTCCTTGTTCAGTGCTAAGGTTTACGAGGTTCTTCCAGATGCTCTTTTTTGGTGATATGCATATGTGACACATACGAACTCAAAATTATATGAGTTAAAGACAACTAAGAATCTTTTTTTAAAAGTTTTGTTGTCTTTTTGTAATGACAAAATTTGTTGGTTTAAAACTTGATTTCTCTGAGACCTCACTATTGCATAAAAATTTAAATAATTCCTTTTGTTATTAATATTTAAATGTGTTATATCTAAAAGCATATGTTTTTAAGCCTTCAGGAAAGATGAGCTCGAGGATTTCTGGTACCTCTAGAGAATTGCACTGCTACTGCGAACTACAATGTTTTCTTCTTACTTCACGACAATCACATATCTACGGGAGAGTTTTATAGGTGTCCAATAAGAATCACAGAAAACTGTAACTATTTTACTTAAGCAGATGGGCTGGAAGATTTCACTGCCAAGAGTGATCGGGCGTGGAGAGTTTCCCTTGAGAGTAGCTTATCTAGTGACATATACCATCTGTATTTTAAAAATAATGTTATCATATTATTAATTGTTATTTTAATAGTTTTTTTCTTAGTTTTGGTAGTCATGTTATTCACGGTTTAGTGAGGTGTCTATATTAATTAGTAATGTTCTACACTGGATATTTGTTTTTAAGTTTGGGATGTACTTGTATGAACTAAGTGGGTTGGAGAAAAGGCTAAGGAGATTGATAATTTAGGTTTTAAACTTTGGTATTCTGGTAAGAGTCGCACTAGAAATAATGTAGGTGTAATTATAGATAAGAGTTTGAAAGATAATATTGTAAAAATTAATAGAGTTAGAGATAAAATTATAACCCTTAAGATACTAAGGGTTATAATTAATCATTGATACTAAGATTTTTAATATTATAAGTGTTTATGCTCCTCAAGCAGATTTAGATACAGGGTCTAAAGATAAATTTTGGAATGGCTTAGAAGACTTAATAAAAATGATACCTCTTGAAGAAAGAATTTTTATTGAAGGAGATTTAAATGGACATGTCGGTAGAGTGGTGGATGACTTCAGAAATACTCATGGTGGCTACGGTTTTGGAGTAACTAATGAAGAAAGTAGAGTTATTTTAGATTTTGCTTTAGCGTATGATTTTATTATTACTAATATTTTATTCAAAAAAAGAGATAAGCATCTTATTACTTATAAAAGTGGATCTAATAAAACACAAATTGATTATTTTCTTATGAGAAGAAGAGATCATCGCGATTGTAAAGATTATAAGGTCATTCTAAGTGAAAATTTAAGCACCCAACATCGTTTATTAGTTCTAGATTTTAAGATTAAGAGTTGTAAAATAAAGAATACTATGACTCAGCATCGTAGAATTAGATGGAGAAACTTAAAAGACAAATAAAATTATTTTTATGAGTAAAATTCAAGATTTTACAGTTTGGGATATTCATGAAGAAACAAATATTATGTAGGATAAAGTAACAAACACTATTAAACAAGTAGTAAAATATGTGCTTAGAAAATAAAAAAAAAATTTATAAATAAAAATAGTTGGTGGTGGAATAATAATGTGCAAGAAAAGATAAAATAAAAAAAATATTATAAAAATTGGTTTAAATGTAAAAGCTTAGAGAACTAAAACTACCAACCCGGCCCGCAGAGAGTCTAAAAGAACAATCTGTGACGCTAAAAATTATGCTTATAATGATCTTTATAATAAATTAGAAACTGAGGAGGGTGAAAAATATATGTATAAACTAGCAAAATAAAGAGAAAAAAAAAGTAAAGATGTAACTCAAGTAAAGTGTATTAAAGATGAAAATCAAAAAGTACTTTTCTTAGAAAAAGATATTCAATATAGGTGGGTGAGTTACTTTGATAAATTTTTTAATGAAGTTTCTGAAAATATGATCGACCTTAGTGATCTTAATATCGTGAATAATAATAAAACGTTTTATTTTTACCGTCGCATTAGTAAAAAAGAAGTTGATGAGGCTTTAAAGAAAACCAATGGTGGAAAGTCTGTAGAACCTGATGATATCCCAGTTGAAGTGTGAAAATATTTGGGAGATTTGGGAGTTTTTTGGCTTACTAAACTCTTTAATATTATTTTAAAAACTAAAAAGATGCCTGAGGAGTGGAGGAAGAGTATTTTGGTCCCCATTTTTAAGAATAAAGGGGATGCACAAGAGTGTGCAAA